>NC_088880.1:14230318-14426112 GCF_032884065.1 Artemia franciscana | reverse complement strand
TCAGTGGTACCACTTACGGAGGTAGGGGCGATTCCCCCAGCCTTGATTTAGAAAAATTAAAAACCTTCCCTACCTAGATTTTGAAAGACCTTTTTGGATCTTCATGAAACAAAAGAAAATATCCTCGTTCCTCTCATCACCCACTAAATTCTTACGAATTGATGCCTTTTTTGGGAGTCTGGCTGACTCTCAAAAAATATTTTCTTAACCATCTTTCCCTGACTAAATCTTGGGTACGCCCTGGCACCGCTGATACTTTTTCCTAATTGCAAAAATTAAAGGTTTGTATGATGTTTAATTGAATAGTTGAGAGATTATTGGACCTACAAAATACCTCCTTTATTAACATATGCGTTGAGACACAGATTCTTTAATTACGAAGCTAATAATTTAATAGCTGGATTATTTATCCACCATTAATGATATTAATATTATCAGTTTCTTCATATCTGGGGAATGTTTGAACTGATTTCCCATTATTAAAACTAATTTTTGTTTATTTAAAAGGCCAATGGTTAAATGAAACATAACAAATAAATTTTTCTTGTCGTAAAATTGCTATTTTGTATGTTAAGATTTCTTTGGCCTTCGGCCAATTAACCTTTTTCTTAGCAAAAGAAATCACAAATTATATTAAAATTGTTTCATAAAATTTTTAATCATGACTAGAACAAAGAGTAATTTTTAGACGAGGTCAACGTTAGATCCATGTTTGTCTGTATCAACTAGTCTAGATAGTGTTCTAATTTATTGTTACAGCAGCCATATTCTGTCAGTTTTGTTTGAGATTCTGTTTTTGCAGAGCTTCTGGTTGGTCGAACAAACTGATAATTATACAAATTAAATGTGTTACGGAATAAATCATCAGATTAATTATTTTATTTGTTTTAAGCTAAATAGGGAGTAGACCATATTAAATGAACCTAAGGCTCTGTTCTGACTGAATACAACAAGTTTTATTACGCAATAATGACATTTAGATAACGTCATTTAACGAATTTTGGCTGGTATTTCAGGTTGTGAATATAACTCTCAATAGATTGTCAGGTTTACTGACTCTTGAACATGCAACATATAATTGTCCATGGGAAAAACGATCCGTATTCAGATCTATACTTCATTATTCTAATGATTGCCCTTGAGCTTTGTTTATGGTGATTGCTAATCGAACATTCCCTGTGTCCCTGTCGTCATTTATATATCCCCCGGCGCCCCGTTGTAGTTCTGTCCCTGTGTCCCGGTCGTCATTTATATTCCCTGTGTCCCGGTCGTCATTTGTGTCCCGCTGTCCCAGGTTGTTATTTCTCTTTGAGTGTCCCGGTCGTCATTTATATTCTCTGTGTCCCGGTGTCCCGGTCGTCATTTGTGTCCCGGTGTCACAGTCTGTAATTTCTCTTCGAACAATCCCTGTGTCTCGGTCGTCATTTATATATCTCCCCTGTGCCCCCAGCGTCCCCGTTGTAGTTGTGTCCCTGTGTCCCGGTCGTCATTTATATTCCCTGTGTCTCAGTCGTGATTTGTGTACCGGTGTCCCAGTCTGTAATTTCTCTTTGAGTGTCCCGGTCTTCATTTATATTCCCTGTGTCCCAGTGTCCCGGTCGTCATTTGTGTCTCGGTGTCACGATCTGTAATTTCATCAGTTGACAAACATGACGTCAGTCGACAAACAACTTTATGACGACATACAGCTCAATCCTTATAATGACGTCAGTCGACAAACATGACGTCAGTCGACACACAAACATGACGTCACTCGAAAGACAGACAGACAACTTATTTTTATATATATAGATATAAGATTATATATATATATATATCTATATATATATATATATATATATATATATATATATATATATATATATATATATATATATATATATATATATATATATATATATATTATCTATAAATTAATCTGTTGCTTACCGATATGAAAAGGATTGCCAATAGTAAATTTCTATTATGATAATTCAAATAGTATGAGACAATCATCTCAAAGAAAATACTCTTCATTGATTGGTTCATTTTGTTTTTCTATGTTATTTGGTTCTTAAAGTGTTTAGAAATTTTCATTTGTCCAAGATGTGTCATGTTCTCTCTTTTACTTCGAAGAAAAAGTTACAACAACGAGCTTTTGATATCAAAACTGTTGTGTTGTCGATGCGTAAGAGAATCTTTACCGACAGTGCTGGTTGTTAATGCGATAATAAAAACCTGAAGCCCGTTTTTTTTATGCGCTGTTGAGAAATTTATACCGTGTTAACCAGTGCTTTCACTCGATTTTTTGGGGAGAATCACCAAATTTTCCCAACAGAAAATTGGTTCGTCGAAAATATTAATCCTTAACGTTAATTTTTGGAAAGATATTGTAAAACATAATTTTCTTCTGGGAAATGTGAGGAACTCGAAAATTCAGGGACAACAAACGCATTGACTTAACGTGCCTTTTGGATTGTCGCAGCCGATTTTCACCAGTACATAAACGAAAAGCTTTTATTTACTCTGAAACAAGCTTCCAGAATTGGGAAAATTATATCTCGACCCTGATCTGGAATAGGAGCTAACCGAATATTTTCTCTACATGAATACACCGTTCTTGTTGGACCATGCGGAATATGAACCCTGATGACACTTTATGCTTAAATCATCAAGCATACTCTAAGTTCAGGAGCGTTTTTCCTCCCCATTTGATTCCGTGGTCTCCAATTGCCTTTCCTGTGCTCCTTAAGACGAAGTCCATCAAAATGATCCATATAAAGGGGGATAGAACACAACCCTGCTTAACTCCCGATTTAATACGAAGCCAGCTTCTAACCACATTTCCTACCTTAACCGCAGCAGTATTATTCTCGTACACAGCACAAATCCCTTTAATGTATTTGAATGGTATACCATAAAAGGATAAGACCTTTGCTAAAGCTCTTCTGTCAACAAAATTAAACGCTTGCTCATAATCTATAAAATTGAGGACTAAAGGTGTTTGACAACGAAGGCACCTTTCAATTATTAACTTAGCATTTTTGAAGTTTTGTATTTTAGAAAGGTCTATCTAAACAAGAGCCAAGAGCTCATATGGCACTTGTGACGAGGTCGGAAGAGTCAAGAGCTCATATGACACTTGTGACGAGGTCGAAACCTAAAATTAGACTTGGTACTAGAGTAATCGATTTTGCTGTTCTTTGTTTATTGACAATTATTACCAAGATAAACTTGCAAATACAGTATTCCTGTAATCTCTTCTTGTTCGGTATTGTAATGTTTGTCCCATCACGTCTCATCCAGATCTATCCACTCTAAGCGTTTTCCAAGATTTTCGATTTCCCCCTCCATTTCCCCCCGATGTCACCAGATCCGATCGGGATTTAAAATAAGAGCTCTGAGACACGAGTCCTTTTAAATATCAAATCTCATTAAGATCCGATAACCCATTCGTAAGTTAAAAATACCTGATTTTTTCTAATTTTTCCAAATTAACCGTCCTTCCACCCCCCCCCACAGTGGTAAAATCGAGGAAACGACTATTCCTAATTTTATCTGGTCCTGTCCCTGATGCGCTTGCCAAATTTCAGCAGTCGCTATATTGATCACGTATTTAGTTTCGGATCTTCTTCATGTAAAACTATGAGTTGTCCATGATTCATACCTGAGACTTCTCCCACCCTAAGCTAGAATCTTACCCTTAGGCAAACAACCACACTTAATAAGAACAATCATTTGTTTTATGGGCAAATAAAATTCTTCTCAAATATCTCCTTCGCTCACTCCCCCCCAGATGGTCGGATCGGGGAAGAGACTATTTCTAATTTAATATGGTCTGGTCCCTGAGACAACTGCCAACTTTCTTCGTCCTAGCTTAACTGGAAGTGCCCGAACTGGCAAATCTGGGACCGACAGACGGACAGAAATTGCGATTTTTATATGTCACTTGGTAAATACCAAGTGCCATAAAAATTGAAGACCACTTAAAGAAATTTTGAAGTTTCGATTGTATTTTGGTTGTACAGAAATTTTGCTTGTTCAGTCCACAAATAATTCAACTGACAAGACAGCTGACTTCCATTCACCCTCTTGACGTAAAAAATTATACTGACATCTAGTATCCTTACACAGAAACAAACTTGGCTAAATATTCACATTTCTTTGGCTAATACGTCATATTAGGCGCTGAAAATGTTTTCTGAAATAGTTGACCCTGTGGCGTCAATTAGCGAAAATCAGGGAAGGGGAGGGCGAATATGTATTTTTCCAAAATGTAGGGAGGGATTTTGCTGTTTTCAAATGAAAATACCAAAAAAGCCACTTTTTGGCTAGAATTCCGAAAAAGCTACTTCTTTTATTCCGGGGGGGGGGGGGGGAGCAACAAAATTCCCTAATTGACATCACTGTTCTGACCACTTGAAAACTTAAGTTTTCCTTGTTGTTCTTCTAAATTAATCTATAGGATTTCAGTCTTTAATGACTTTTACCAATATTAGACTAGAGATAACTTCATAGATAGGAAAGGTAGATGGCTCATTTTGGTACAATTGCCTTGAAAATCTGGGATAAAATGAGAGAAACTTCCTCAGAAGCAGAGGAGTAGATACTAGTAGAAAAGAGTCATTAACACCATAAAGGTGGGAGTTAGGAATTGGTGATGACAGATGTCACTATCTCCTGCTTCAATTCCTGGGCATTTGGGTTGCATCTCTTGTGGTTTTGAATCCGTAGAGAAGGTAATTTTCTAATTCTTTGCATCTTTTTTTTCTAAAATTAAGTATTTGTCGAAAGATATGGAATGAGTGGCAAACCAGTTTGATTTTGGCACTGACGCAGTGACGAGTTTTCAACTGATTATCAACAAAACTCGTCATATCGAGTAGAAGCAACAACACACAGGACAAATCAAGGCTACCCTATTTGTGAAAAGCTCCATAAAAGTCCTTCATTCAACTTCATTTTTTTTCAACTGAATAGCTTTCTGTATCAAACTTAAGAAGATATATTTACCATCAAAGTCAATAAATAGGCAGAATCTCAGAACCAATGCTGCATGTTATACATGAAGAAATTTCGTTGTTATAAACCAAGCTAGGACTGGTGCACAGAAAACAGGATATTCAAACAAACCCTGTTATTTCTTTTTACTCTGCAGTTACAAAATAAGTCCAGTGTTTAGGCTGAAAGTAAATCTTAAAGTAATGTCTCGTTGCAGATCATCTCCTCGGGAGGCAATTTGAAAGGTATTAATTTTTGTTTCATGTTTAAATCTCTTCATGAAAATGAGCGGCAATTAAAGAGCGGTCCTCATCAACAGCAAACGAAACTGGAACTTGACAAAAATGTATATTTTAGAACAATCTACTTTTCATGTTGATTCCTTATCTTTAAAATATTTGTTTGAAGTTACATGTCAAAAATCTATGGCATTACATGTGTTTATTATATATAAAAAGGGAGAAAAAACCTCCGAAGTTTGCACCATGTGCCTTCAAAATTTCCTCCAAAAATTAGCATTTAACATTTGAAGCCCCATTGTACTTCTTGAAAAACTGATTTTTTTTTTCCTTAGAATTAACTTTATTGGTATTTTAGTCCCCCTCCCATTCTCCTAGATAGTTTCAACAGTGAACTTTTTTTAAGTTGATCATTTTTAGGAAATGATCATGGATACCGTAAATAAGGCTTATTCAAGAGAAGGTTTTTAATGTTTGTTGCTCTTTTATGGTACATCTTGCAAAAAATAATAAATTGCTATTTTCGGGCAATATATGCTGCAGGGTATAAATTTTATAATGTGCGAAATATAAGCAAAATATGTACAAAATGTGCCATTGTGTTTATGGTATCAACAAGCCTCATATAAGCGTTACAGTTCCCAGGGGCACATTCTAACGCTAAAGCGCCACATAGAGGTGTTTTGCAAGTACTCTTGCCTAATACTTTCCTCCTTCGGAAATAGACCCAAGCTAATGCCTACATATTTGTTTCATATCATCTGGACAAATGGTTGTAAAAAGAGCTCAAATGTGGGCAATCGGGCTAAAACCTTATTATTAAGCAACAAAAATGCGTATCAAACCCTGTATTTTTTAATTAGCACAGTTATAAAGGCTTAGTCATCAATTAGATTTTCTGACGAATTTTTTTTTCGAGTTGCTATCTCTAATGGTATAATTATTTCACCTATCTGTCGTCGTATTAACTTATGTAGATTTGGCAGTTTATTGGATTAAGTACGTAAAGAACATGCAACTTGGAGGATCATACTCAATTATCTTGTGCTCAAGAGCTAAAACTGCTCTGGCATGAGTAGTGACGGGGTAAGGCTTTTAAACCGGCCCATAACATTAGGAACCACTAGCCCCTGAAGACGGTATTACGCGCACTTGGGTCTTATGCAATACTATAGAACACCTGTAACGGTATAGCAAACCAGATTGCTACGTAATAGGGAATGATTTCTAAAAGATGCAGGCGTCTGTTACGTAGTTGGGAGGGTTTTTTAAACGATTCGTGTGGTAATTTCTTAAAAACCTTCAGGGGCCCACCAAATCATGGTTTCCATGGGTATTACATAATAGGGTCTTGGGTACCACATAATAGAGAGTGTTTTTTCTTTGGTTGTTACATAATAGGGATTGTTTACTTTGGTTGTTACGTAATAGAGGGTATTTTCCTTTGATTTTTACATAAGAGGGAATAATTTTCTTAGATATAGGTGTTGGTTACGCAATACGGTTTGTTTACTTTTGGTTTTTATGTAATAGGGAAAGAGATGCAGGTGCTTGTTGCGTAATAGGACTTGTTAGAGTCTGCTGATTATGCGGGGAATCCCCAGTTGTAACTGAGGGGGGCACACAAATGGGTGTTACATAGTGCAGGTGCAAACATGGGATATGACGCAACCTTGCGTGCCTTGATAGATATAGTCGGGGTGGACGTAATCTTACGTGACTTGGTAGATTTATTGGGAATGACGTAATGGCAGCCCAACCAGGGGTGTTACGTAATGACAATGCACACACGGGTTCTACATTTGACTTTAAGAGAGTTTTTTCCTTCATAATCTTATTTTTCACCAGGATTTAATTTTTTCTTTCAAGGCGTTTTTCCTTCAGGATTTTATTTTCTTTCAAGGCGTTTTTTAAGATTTCATTTTCTCTCCTGATTTTTTTCAGGGAACCTTCATAGTCTAAAAATATTTTGTCCGCATTAGGATTCGGAAAGAATTCACCATCAATGAAATGGAGGACTACACAGGTGGACTATGAAGGCTTCCTGAATTTTTTTTCAGGGAACCTACCTGAAAGGCTTTCATTGATATGAAAGCCTTTCCAATGTTGTTACCCGGGGAATAGTTTCTACACGATAACCTGTTGCACGCACGGGGAATTCCGTGCCAACTTCTTGAACGATTAAATTATTTGCATGTGTCCAGCCCTTTCCAAATGAGAGCCCACAAGCATCCCATTACTATTGATTTTTGCTCTATTTGATGCACCTGCATGTTACAATTTTATCAATTTTCCAAAGTGAACTAGACAGGTTAAATTAGCTATTGAATCAATGAGGTGACCTTACCTGGAATAAGAAATCTAAAAAAGAAGGCCTTTGTAAATACAAATTTTATCAATTAGACAACCATTATTAAAACACAGGAAAAAGCAATTAAAAAACAACAAACGAAAAAACAAAACATGAAAAAAGCTTATAAAGGGTAAAATACAAGCAAAAAGAACCATGAAAAGAAAGCTGGGACCCTTATCAACCATTTCCAGGGAGTCGGTTGTTATTAGAGAATTTAAGCCATATTAAGAGGTATTTCGAAGAGGTCTTAATGAAAATGCATCCTTTCTATTGGTCTAGTCTATTAGACGCATCTGAAAGAAAAAGAGATACATTTTTGTATTCCGTTATTCCTTAAATATTTTAATAAAAATGCCACGTTTCTTTAGAGCCAAGACTATGAAACTTTCATGCCACTGTGAACAATTTGTGGTTTGCCCACACAAGCAAGCGATACCATAGAGGGGGGGGGGGGTATTACTAGAGGTAAAGTTTTATTAACGATCTAGTTCATGTTTTATAAAGCTCCTATAAGCAAAAATAAAATATTTTGTAGTTTTTGCTAGAAGAAAGATCGCGGATGAGTATGTGCTCTGGAACAGTCTGTTTGGCAGGAATAAATGTCTATGTTAGCCAGTTAATTTCTAGGACTACCTGCAACTTTGAAAGCACCACCACATCGCATTTCTGTCTCTGAAACTGGACGCTCAATATGGGTATGGATTTTGAATCATTCTTGATCCCTTAAGTTTTTCATAGTTTTCATAAAAGAGATTTTTGGACTTCTTTTGGTCAGAATTGTTGCTTTGCACCACATAATGTCTGAAATCGCCCCTTTCCTGTTGGACAGTCTTTTTGGCTAAAATAAATATCTATATTAACCGTTATTTTATAGGACTACCTGCACATTTAGAAACGAATGCGCCACCCTACGGCATTACTGACTCTGGAACTCGAGGCTCAATTTGTGAAGAGGTATTTGATAATTCTAAATCAATTAACTATCTCAGAATTTTTACACAATAGCATTTTGGCCTTCTTTTGGCTAGAATTGCTGTTTTGCACCAAAAAACTGCTGAAACCACCACTTTACTGTTACAGGTGTTTTGGCTAAAATAAATGTCTAAGTTAACCGTTATTGGTCTTACTACCTGCAACCTTAGATGCAAATCCGCTACCCTACAGCTTTACTACCTCTAAAACTCAAGGCTCGAAATGCGTATAGAATTTTGATAATTCTAAATGAATTGACTATCTCAGAATATTCAACAATAATTTTTTGGACTTCTTTTAGCTAGAATCGTTGTTTTGCACAAAAAAGACTATAATTGCAACTTTGCGGTGGGAGTCTTTTTGCCTAAAATAAATGTCTATGTTAACCAGTATTTTGTAGGGCTACCTGCACCTAAAGAAAGCAATGCGCTACCATAGGGCATTGCTGCCTCTGCAGCTGGAGGTTCAGTACGCGTATGTTTTGACCTTCTTTTGGCTAAAATTGTTGTTTCGCACCACAAAATGGCTGAAAACGCCACTTTGCTATGCGAGAGTCCTTTTTGCTAAAATAAGTCTCTATGTTAACCGTTTATTTTGTATGAATACCTACACCTTTAGAAACGCAGGCCTCACCGTACGGCATTAATGCCTCTGAAACAGGAGGCACAATATGTGATTAGTCTTTTGGCTCAATTGGCTATCGAAGAATTTTCAAACCAGGCCAATATATGTCGATTTTTTTCTTCGTGAAACTTATTGTATGTTAATTTTTTCATGAAACTCGTTGTATTTTTTATTTTATCTTCATGAAAGTTATTTTATGTTGATTTATTCTTCGTGAAACTTTTTCTAAGTTAATTTCTTTTTTCTCTTCGTGAAACTATTTGTATATTGATTTTTTTTGTTCATGAAACATGTTGTACATTGATTATTTCTTCGTGAAACCTGTTGTATGTTAAAATTTCCTCCTAAAACTTGTTCTGCTTTTAGTTTTTCTTCCTGAAACTTGTTTTAAGTTGATTTTATCGGGAAGCTTATTTCATCTTGATATTTTTCTTCATTAAACATGGTGTATTTTATTTTTTTGTTCTTGGAACTTGTTGCATGCTGATTTATTAATCGGGAGACATAATGTATTCAGAATTTTTTTCTGTGGGGAACTTATTGTATGCTGATTTATTTGAAACTACTTGCATATTGGTGTTTTTATTCGTGAAACATAATGAATATTGAGTTTTTAAATAACGACGAAGATCATACTGCCTTTCCATCACAAGCACCAAAAACGAGAACAACAATAGGGAATTTTGCAAGACAGTGGGAAAGAAATTAGAGTGAGCATTTCGGTCTTATGTCTAAGGGCCGTCCTCAGCTAGACCTAAATATATAAGAAAAAAACTTACAACAGAGTAGAATCAATAAATCTAAAATGAAACATTTTTATTTCACGAAAAAATTGGGAATTTTGCAAAATTCCCTAATTTTCTTTTTGTTTTTGGCGTTTATGTTGATTTTTGTTTATGAAACTTGTTGCATGTGGATTATTCCTTCAGGAAACTTGATATTTCTTGATTTATGACATGGAGAAACTTTTTATATTTTTATTTCTTCCTCATGAAACTTATTGCATGTTGATTTTTCTCTTCTTGAGACTTTTACATTGATTTTTCTCCACGTGAAACCAGCTTTGTTAGAGGAATTCGTTTCATGCTAATTTTTGTTCGTGAAACATAATTTATCTTGATATTTTTCTTCCTGAAACTTGTTGTATCTTGATTTATTCTTTCGTAAAATTAATTTACCTTTATACTTTTTCTTCGTGAAACTTTATGCTTGCTGGTTTTCCTTCGTGAAACATGATGCAGGCTAATTTTTGTTTGTGAATCTTACTGTATACGCATCATTTCTTCAAGAGAACTTTGAGTATCCTGAATTATGTCTTCAAGAAACTTAGAATATTTTTATTTCTTCTTCATGACACTTTTTACATGTTGAATTTTCTCTTGGACATTGATTTTTCCATCGTGAAATTGTTCTTTGCTTATTTTTCTCTTCGTGAAATTTGTTAATTGATTTTTCTCCTCGTGAAACTAGTTTTATTTGTGGAACGTCCTGCTTTCTGATTTAGGTTGGTGAAACTTAATTTATCTTAATGTTTTTCGTCGTGAAACTTGTTGTTTGTTGATTATTTCTTTCGTCAAACTTAATTTGTCATGACATTTTTTTCGTGAAACTTGTTGCATGTTAGTTTTTCTTCGTGAAAATTGATTCATGCTAATTTTTGTTCGTGAAACTTGATGTGTGTTCGTTTTTTCTTCGTTAAAGTTGGTGCATGCTGATTTTTGTTATCAAAATAATAGTAGTAGTAGTAGTAGTAGTAAAACAATTTTATTAGAAATAAATATTTCTTAATTAATAGCACAACTAGATACATACTTAATGTATCTTGATTTATGTCTTCGAAAACATGTTCTATTTTTATTTCTTCTTCACGAAACTTGTTGCATTTTTATTTTTCTCTTTGTAAAACTTGTGCATCGATTTCTCTCCTCTTGCTACCGGTTTTTTTCGTGGAACTTGATGCGTGCTGATTTTTGTTCCTGAAATTTAATTTACCTTAATATTTTTCGTCGTGAAACTTGATGCCTGTTTATTTGATTTTCCGTCAAACTTAATCTATCATTAACTAAGTTATTGTGTTTCTTCATGAAACTAGTATGTTGTTTTTTCCGTGAAATATGATGCTTGCTGAGTTTTTGTTCGTGAAACTTGTAACATTTCTTTAAAAAATTAACAGATCATGATATATATCTCCAAAACACATGTTATATTGTTATTTCTTCTTCATGAAACTTGTAGCATGTTGGTTTTTTTCTTCGTGAAACTACTACATTAATTTTTCTCCTCGCGAAAGCGGTAGTTCTTGGAACTTGTTGCGTGCTGATTTTTGTTCGTGAAACTGATTTATCTTGGCATTTTTCTTCGTCAAACTTGATGTATGTTGGTTATTATTTCGTGAAACTTATTTTATCATGATATTTTCTTCATGAAATTTGTTGCATGTCGGTTTTTCTGCGTGAAAAATGATACCTACTAATTTTTTTCCTGAAACTAGTTGCATGTAGATTATTCTTCATGAAGCTTAATGTAACTTGATTTATGCCTTTGAGAAACTTTATATGCATGTAGATTTGTTCTTCATGAAACTTTTACACCTTTTTCTTACGTGCTAGTAGTTTAGATTAACCTAATTTACTAAGAGAAAAATCAGCATGCAACAAGTTTCATGAAATAATCCACATGCAACAAGTGTCAGAAACAAATATCAGCATGGATCGTGTCTCGCAAAGAAAATATAGACATGCAGCAAGTTTCACGAAAAAAAATATCAAGATAAATTAATTTTAAATAGAAAACTCAGCACGCAACAAGTTCTTCTAGCAAAACCGGTTTCACAAAGAGAAAAACCAATGTACATGTTTAACGAAGAGAAATCAACAAGTTAAAAGTTTAATGAAGAAGAAATGAAAATATATTAAATTTCATGAAGATACATTAGGTTTCTTGAAGAAATAATACAAATGCAGCCAGTTTCAGGGCCAAAAATCAACATGCATCATGTTTCACGAAGAAAAAGCAATATGCAACAAGATCCACCTAGAAACATATCATGATAAATTAAGTTTCACGAAAGTATCAATTAACATACAATAAGTTTCACGAAGAAAAATATCAAGATAAATTAAGTTTCACAAACAAAATCAGTACGGAACAAGCTCCACGAACAAGACTGGTTTTACGAGGAGAAAAATCAATGTACAGGTTTCACAAAAAGAAAAATAAACATACAAAAAGTAACATGAAGAAGAAATAAAAATATAACATGTTTTTAGAAGACATAAATCAGGATACATTAAGTTTCTTGAAGAAAAAATTTACATGCAACATGTTTCATGAACCAAAATCAGCAAGTATCATGTTTCACGAAGAAAAAACAAACATGCAACAAGTTTCCGAAGAAAAGTATCAATGTAAATTAATTTTCGCGAACAAAAATCAGCACGCAGCAAGTTCCTCAAACAAAACCAGTATCATGAGGAGGAAAATTAATGCAAAACATGTTTCACAAAGAAAAAACAACATGCAACAGGTTTCACGAAGAAGAATATCATGATAAATTAAGTTTCACGAAAGAATAAATCAATATACAATAAATTACACCAAGAAAAATATCAAGATAAATTCAGTTTTACGAACAAAAAATAGAACGCAAAAGGCCCCACGAACAAAATCGGTGTCACGAGGTGAAATATCAATGTGCAAGATTCAGGAAGCGACAATTAACATGTAACAAGTTTCGTAAAAAAAAATATAACATGTTTCTCGAAGACATAAATCAAAATACATAATGTGTATTGAAGTTATAATTCATATGCAACAAGTTTCATCAACAAAATCAGTATGGATCATGTTTCACGAAGAAAAAACCAACATGCAAAAGTTTCACGAAGAAATCCGCCTAAGCAAGTGTCACAAAAAAATATCAAGATAAATTGAATTTCACGAATGACAATCAGTACGCAACAAGATGAAAAATCAAAGGAAAAAAAAGGAAAATCAATGTAGAAGTTTAGCGAAGAGAATAATCAACATGCAACAAGTTTCACGAAGAAGAAATAAAAATATAGCAAGTTTCTAAAAGATAAAAATGAAGATATTTTAAGTTTCTTTAAGCAACAATCCACAAGCAACAAGTTTCACGAACAAATAAAATCATGGTAAATTAAGTTTCACGAAAGAATAAATCAAGATACAGCAAGTTACACGGGGAGAAATATCGAGATAAATCAAGCTCCATGAACAAAAATAAGCAAGCAACAAGTTCCACGAAAAAAAACGCTTTTACGAGGATAAAATTGATGTACAAGATTCACGAAGAGTAAAATCAACATACAACAAGTTTCATGAAGAAAAATAAAAATATACCATGCTTCTCGAATACAAAAGTCAGGGTACATTAAGTTTCTTGAAGAAATAATCCACAGTCAACGAATTTCAGGAGCGTAAATCAGTGTGCATAATTTTTTATGGAAAAAACTAACTTAAAACAAATTTCACGAAGAAAAAAAACAAGATAAATAAAGTTTCACGAAAGAAAAATCAACATAAAACACGTTCCACGAAGAAAAATATTTCACGAACTAAAATCAGATACATCAAGTTTCACGCAGAAAATACCAACATGCAAAAAGTTTCATTAAGAAAAATATCTAGGTAAATCAGGTTTCACTAACAAAAAATCAGCACACAACAAGTTCCATGAACAAAACAGGCTTCGCGAGGAAAAAAAAATCATTGTACAAATCTCACGAAGAGAAAATTTAACGCGCATCAAGTCTTATGAAGAAGAAATAAAAATATCACACGTTTCTTGAAGATATAAAACGAGATACGTTAAGTTTCCTGAAAAAAATATCCAAATGCAAGAAA
The DNA here is from genome assembly GCF_032884065.1 of Artemia franciscana. Lineage (NCBI taxonomy): Eukaryota > Metazoa > Arthropoda > Branchiopoda > Anostraca > Artemiidae > Artemia > Artemia franciscana. Next base: position 14,412,078 of record NC_088880.1, on the reverse strand, counting down.
TTTTATGAAAAAATTCAAAATGCATCATGTTTCACGAAAAAGAAAATGAATATGCAAGAATTTACTAAGAAATCAGCATGCAACAAGTTTCACGAAGAAAAAATCAGCACACCTTACTTTTGACGAACAATAAATCAGCATACAACAAGGTTCACAAAAAAAAGAACATTCATGTTTCAGGAAAGAAAATCAGGATGAAATAAGTTTCATAGAGGAAAAACCAACATAAAACAAGTTTCACGAACAAAACTAAAAGTACAACATATATAAAATACAATCAACATACATCATGATTCATGTAAAGAAAAAATCAAAATGCAACTAGTTGCACGAAGAGAAAAATAAATTAACGTAGAATAAGTTTCACAAAAAAAGAATCAATATACAACACTTTTTACGAAGGAAAAATCAATATAAATCAACTTTCATGAAGATAAAATAATAATACAATAAGTCTCATCCAGATAAAATTAACATACAAAAGTTTTACAAAGATTGGCCTTCCTTGACAATTCTGAGACAGTCAATTGATTTAAAAAACTTCGCGCAAATTGAGCCTCCTCTTTCAGTAGCAGCAATGCTGTATGGTGGGGAATTCCTTTCTAAAGGTAAGGGTGTTCCTATAAAATAAACAGTTAACATAAATATTTATTTTAAGCCAAAAAAACATCCCACAATAAAGTGATATTTTCAGTAATTTTGTGGTGCAAACAACAATTCTAGCCAAAAGAAGGTCAAAAAGCAATTGCATGAAACTCCTGATACAGTCTATATTTAGATTTATCAAAAAACAGAACGCGTATTGAGTTTCCAGCTTCAGAAGCAGTAATGCCGTACAATGGCATACTTGTTTCTAAAGGTGCAGGTAGTCCCACAAAATAAACGGTTAAGAGAGATATTTATTTTGGCCAAAAAGACTGTCCCTCAGTAAAGCGATGTTTTCAACAATTTTATAATGCAGAACGAAAATTCTAGTCGAAAGAGAGCGAAAAAGCTATTTTGTTAAAATTATTTGATGGTCAATTGATTCGGAGCTACCAAAAAACTATGGGCATATTCAGCATCCAGTTTCAGGGGCAGCAATGCCGTATGGTAGTGCATTCGTTCCTAAAGCTGCAGGAAGTCCTACAAAATAAATCAATTGATTCGGAGCTACCAAAAAACTATGGGCATATTCAGCATCCAGTTTCAGGGGCAGCAATGCCGTATGGTAGTGCATTCGTTCCTAAAGCTGCAGGAAGTCCTACAAAATAAACGGCTAACACAGACATTAACTTTAACCAAAATGCCTCTCCCACATCAATGTGGTGCTTTCTCCCATTGTGCGATGCAAAACAACACATCTAGCCAAAAGAAGGTCACTAAAGCTATTTTGTGAAAATTCTGAAATAGTCGATTAATTTAAAATTATCTAAAACTATACACATATTGAATATATTGAACCATACAGTTTCAGAGGCTGTATGGCCGTACGATAGTGCATTAGCTTCTAGAGGTGCAGGTAGTCGTACAAAATAACATCAATGTTCTTTCATCTAGCAAATAATACAAAATTGTTTAGTTTTGCCTATAGGAGCTTTGTAAAACGTGAACCAGAGCATAAATGAAACCTTACCTCTAATAAAACTACCCTCTATGGATTGCTAGGGTGCTCTAGCCATATATTATCACAGTGTTGTGAAATATGCATAGTCTTGGTTCAAAGAAACATGGCATTTTCATTAAAACCTCACAGAAATAAATGAATGCAAACACTTGTCTTTTTTTTCTTGCAGGTGCGTCAAATAGACAATAGAAACGGTGTATTTTCATTAAGACCTCTTATAAACCCGCTCAATTTGGCTTAAATTTATCTGTAGGAACAATCCATCCCCTCAAAATAGTTGCTAGGGTTCCCACCTTTCTTTAATTCATGGATCTTTTTGCTTGGATTTTTATCATTTATAAGCTTTTTTCACGTTATGTTTTTCGTTTGTCGTGTTTCTATTGCTTTTTCCTGTGTTTTTAGTAATGATTTAAATTTGTTTTATCAATAATTTGCATGTATAAAGACCTTTATTCTTTAGATTTCTTGTTCCAGGACAGATCTTCAATACGTAATAATTTATGCAATGAAATATCTAAAGCCAATACTATTTAAAATCTCATTAATTCAATAGCTAACTGAACGTGTCTAGGTCACTTTAGAAAAGTAATAACGCTGTAACATGCAGGAGTATCTAATAAAGCGAAAATAAATAGTATTGAGATGCTTGTGCACTCTCATGTGGAAATGGTTGAAAAATGCGAACCAATTTAATCGATCTATAAGGCGGGCGGGGATTTCCCCGTGCGTAAAATATGTTATCATGAAGAAAGTATTCTTCAAATAATGATATAGGAAATACTTTCATAGTCCACTTGTCTATTGCTCCATTTCATTGAGGGGAACTCATTTTGGCTCTTAATGTGAACAAAAAAGCTATAGATTATAAAGCTTCCTTAAAAAACGTCAGGAAAGAAAATAAAATCACAAAAAATGCCTCGAAAGAAAGTGAATTCCCAAAGAAAAGAGTGCCTTGAAATAACAAATGAAATCCTGAAGAAAAATGAAATCCTGAAGAAAAAATCTCTTAAATTATTATGCAACACCCGTCTGTGATCGTCATTACTTAATACCCTCCGTATGCGCTGCCATTACGTCATTGCCAATAAATCTACTAAATTACGTAAAATTACGTCCACCCCCAATAAACCTATCAAGTCACAAAAGATTGTGTCACATCCCACGTGTGCACCGTCACTACGTAACACCCACGTTTTTGCGCCCTCAGTTACAACCAGTTATTCCCTGCTTGACTAGCGGACTCAACAGGTTTATTACGTAATAAGCACCAGCATCTCTTTGAAAACATTCCCTATTGCGTAACAGCCAAAACTAAGCTAATCATATTATGTAATTAACACCTGCATCTCGAAGAGAATATTCGCTATTACATAGCAATCAAAGAAAACATTCCCTTTTACGTAACAACCATGAGTAAACAATCCGTGTTACGTGACAACCAAAGAAAAAACACTTTATCATGTAACACTCCAAGCCCTATTATGCAACACTCAAGGAAATCATGATTTGCAGGCCCCTGAAGGTTTTTAAGGAATTAGCAAATGCATCGTTTAGAGAGCTCTTCTAATTATATAACAGATACCTGCATCTTTTAGAACACACTCCCTATTATGTAATAATCTGGTGTACTGTAGCGTTACAGGTGCACTATAGTATTGAGTAAGACCCAGGTGCACATAAGTGTCTTGAGGGGCTGGTAGCTCCAATTCTATACCCCTTATGGGCCTGTTTAAAAACGTTATGCTGTCACTACTGACATGTGTTCAGAAAATAAGTTTAAACAATAGAATGTGAGTTTTTACACTGTGAAATATACACACGTTTCCATGGACCAAAGATTTTGGACTATAATTACATTGACTTTTATCTGGCTCGTTTTTCTATATTTGTTAAATTTGGGATTCAGTTTGGGACAATGAAATTTGGATTTGTAATTATTAATTGTGTTTCAAAAAATTTGAACTGTACACAAAATTTTTCAGTAACAAATTAAGGGATTGAATAGCTAGCTGGATGTTCTTTTCGTGGATTTTGTTTCCTATTTTGAGAATAGCGTAGCCTAGAACAGGCTCAATAAAAAAAAGGGGGGGAAACATATTAAAACTTAAGACAACAGATTTTTTTTCTTATTTAAGAGGGTTCGCCCTCTCCTTGACCCCCTGTTCTTTATGATCAAGTTTTACTGTGGTTTACTCTAAGTATTTATGACAGAAACAAATGTGGTTAGCTGTAATCGTTCTACTTAGCGATTAAATAAAAAAGATTTTTTTCAACAGAAAGTAATGAGCAAAATTAAAATTTGAAACTCCAAGAATGCATTTCGCATATTTCGGGGTGCTTCCTCCTTAACCACTTGATCCTTACGCTAAAGGTATTTAGTGCAAAAGCTTTTTATTCCAATTAACAGCCCATGTGTGCCAGCAACCGTTATTAACGATCTGGGACAAAAAAATAAGCTTTGGCGCAAAGAGTGGGAATTAAGGGGTACTTTTAAATCGATTGGCTATCTTTTAAGTCGATTGGCTATCTCAGAAGCTTCAACCGATCACAACTTTTCCTTCTATAGGCCAAAATCGAAGTTTCATGCCGGAAAATGGCAGAAGAAGCCACTTTCTCGTAACAGAGTATTTTTGGCCACTTAAAAAGAGCACTAGGGCTTTTAATTTACGTTCAAATGAGCCCTCTCCTGATCTTCAAGGACCATTGGTTTGACACTGGGGAAAAAACCACGTCCGCGATCTTCCGTCTGAGAAAAAAAAATGCGTAATCCACGTTTTGGAGATAGGAAACGCCTACATTAGGGCTTTCTCTTATAGTGAATTTAATGGTGTGAATTTCATTAGGTTCGCTTATTCTTTATTTTAGGGGGGAGTGTTTCCGTTTTTTCAAAAATTTTGCAAATTTTCTCAGGCCCGTATCTATTAATAAGTAACATTTAACTTGGATTTTATATATTTAAGATCAGCATAAAAAACTGATTCTTTTGGTGGTATTAGTATGTTATCAAAGTTTCTTTTTATCAGAGTTTCGGTTACCATTGGCCAAAGTCACTCTTTACTTACAGTTTGTTACCATTTATATTGCCAATTATATAATGTAAGACAAGCCAAAAATTTGACAAGCAGTTTGAGCTCCATCCTCCGCTTGGTTGGTTTTTGGCCCTTAAGGTATAACTCAACCTTATGATATTGCTCTATGTTTACTGACTAATTTGGCTAAATTTGTATTTAGTCAGGGCCGTACCCAGGGCCCTGTAAAATGTGTTTTAACACATTTTTATTACGCATTTTACCATTTAACACATTTTTATTATTAACACTTTTTTTTATTACACACATTTTTATTTATTATTTTTACTACCCCCTAGCCCTACTCCTGAGTATGTCCTGGGAAATCACTCTTCCATTCTTGTGGCAATATTAGAGTATGTTTTATCCGTTTCCAACTGTATTTGAACAAACTACTGGGTGCAAAAGTCAAACTTATTCGTAAAGAATTGGAATGGAGAGAGCCTCCTTATATTTTCAATGGTTTCTGTTCGTTTCAAGTTGTAATGCCACTCTTTACTTTTAATTAAAGCAATTTGCTTTTTTTCTGTAACTTATATTTTGTTTTTTAATACCATACCGAAAGCTAACTGAATGTGAAGAAGGCTAACACCCTCTCAAACTCTTTGCATATTATTATTTACTTTTCCTTAAATTAATTTTTTATTTTTCCAAGAATAAGAAATGACCGGTTACATGCAATTCGATATTGCAATAAATGGCAGATGGAATGTCTGTTGTAAGAATGCTTCCTTTCCCGGGGAATTTTATTGATTGTGGGGACTCGGGAAAGGATCTGGCTGCAGATTTTAATGGAAAGAACTGCTCTAACTATGTACTAGGAGGTTTAAATATTGCTATCAATGTGGATAAACTGATGAATACTCAATGTGCACTATAGAGGTAAGCCTAGTTAAAAAAGAAACTTCAATATGTGTGTTCTCGAGAGCGGCTTTAACTAAACAGTGAAAAAGTAGCTATTGTTTCAAAAAGTAGTGGCAATCATTGTTTTTTTTATTATTCGTCAAAATTTTAAGGTTAACAGCAACAAGGGCATAGGCTATCCAGTATTTTTGTTCTAGGGAGGGTTTTTTTTCGAAGGTGGGGGCAAAAAACTTTAAAACGTATCAAAAACTGTTTATATGCATTTTTGTTACATTTTAATGGGTCGATACAATTTTTTTGGTAGGGGTTGGGCTCAAACTCTCTCCCCCTGAATACGACCTCAGGCATGAGCACCATTCAGGAAAGGGTGAGAGGCCATGCCCCCTTGAAGTTTGGAAGTCAGAAAATAAAGGCTAAAATGACAATTCCTGCATAGGCGGAGTAAAATGGGGTAAAGTAAACTTTGGTACAAATTGAGTACCAGGAAACCTCAGTCTATACAGTGTAAAAAAAAATATTGAACAAAATTTGCCTGGGACCAAGCGTTTACACAGGGGGAGAGATCTTTCAAACCCCTCTCAAGTTTTTAAGATTAATTATTGTCCCTTCATCTTTTTTAAGTTGTTTGTAACATTCACCACATTTTCTGCATTTCATACAGATGTTTTTATTTGATAGGCTACTATTTTTTAGGGGAGGGGGCTTTAGACCCACCCTGAATGTTTTACTGAAAACTTAGTAAAATTTTGATGGACTGTTTCCTTTATTTAACCGGCTTTAGAGAGTCAGTTCTTGGGGTATATCTTATCAACACACAATTTTAGCAAACATGATAAAATACTGGGTAAGAAGCTAGTTTTAAGTAATAGCCCCACAGCTTCTCTGGGGACATCCAACGTCACTAACGTCTAAAATCAGGTTTTTGTATGAGCTAATTGTTATTTATGGATAAATTAGTTTGGTGCGTTTGTAGTATGTTTAACAATTGTATATTTAGTCTTGTACTCTATTTTTATATTATTTGTTTAAGTTTCTTCATCGTTGAGAATACTGATTTATTTTCTTTTTTAACATTTCCGTAACAAAAACCCATTTTTCACGATGACTTTTGATCATCAGAGCGTAAGCATTATTTATATGTGAATTAATACACTTCTTTTAAGACTGAATTATTTTTTTTTTATTTAGAATGAAATTAAACAGCAATACTTAAATTTAAAACTAACAAAAATGATTCTAAACAGTAGGGGACTGTTATTCCTTGAACCCCTTATTCTTTACGAAGAAATTCGACTAGTATTTTACTAAAGCCATTTTACAATTGACCATAGATCACCAACAAATACTTACATGTGTTGCATTTACCGATTCAAATATTTTAACTCAATGTAAAAAATTTGGAATGAAAATGATCTTTTTTATTCTCAGAGCGGTGAGAAAATAAAAGTTTTGACTTTTATGCTTTTTCTCATATTGTTCTCATGTTAGAACATCCATTCTTGAGGATCAAAGAATGAATGAGCTAAATGAATAGCTTAATGAATGAATGAATGAATGAATAGCTTAATGAATGAGTGGTTGAAAGGGTAGCAGCCTCTCTATTATACAGAATAGTGGTTTTTTGATTTACTTTTAATTTTGCTTTTTAGTTTAATTTCTTTTTAAATTGAGTTTCGTTTATTTTTAATATTATATACAGTTTAACCCAAATACAAGAAGAGCTCCCACCCAACTAAAACCTTATTTTCACGCTAAATCTCAACTTTTGCAAAGCATATTCCCGGAATGAAAATCACCCCTGAAGGAAGTAATCATGAATGATTTTTTCAGGTCATGATATTTATATTTTCTAGGTGAATGCTCTTCTTTAGGTCATTATTTCTCTGTCATTATTACAACGGAATTCCATTTGAGTCGCTCTAGTTCTTGCTCAGTAATCAGAATAAATAAATCGTTGAAATATTTCAAAATCCCACTGTCTTCCTCTGTTGTTATTGTTATTTGTTCGTGAATATATCTTATATTATTTTAAATTCATAACAAAAAAAAACATTTTAGGTTACTAAAATAAACAAAATAGTAAAAACAATGAATAAAAAACATTCACTAGGGAAAATAGGTTGAAAGTAAAACTGCCCTATAATGCCCTATGATTTTGGACCTGATCCGTACTTATCCTGGAAAATCCACCTATTGAATAATAGTATACTTTAAATGCCATCTTGTGCTTCACACTCAAAATACTTCCGTAATAATAAGAAAGCTAATATCTCCTTGTTCTTCATCCTTAGCCCAAACATATACTTCTAATTTAGGGGATGACCGGGGGATGAATTCCGAACTGGGCTAAATATTCGCTTCATACCGATGGGAAGAGAACTTCACGAAAATTAACAGGATTTGGCATTAAAAAACACTTTTTGAGAATTGAGGCACCCCTCTCCTCCAAAATGACCCCCTAACCCTCTCCTTCCCCAACAGTTGTGGTTTCGTATGGCGATCATTCATATTCATTTGTAATACTGAATACACGTTCTACTTATAATACTTTCGTTTTGTGTGGACAGTTTATGCATTTAGGGATAAATATGGCATAATGAACCAAAATGGTCTTTGAAACTAGAAAGATGTGGATATAGCTGTTCAATAGTCCTAAGCCAATTGGCAATCGCAGAATAGTCACTTAATGGCCTTCTAACTTCAGTTAGAACAACATTTCTGCTCACAGCACACTATGACCGTAATCAGCACTTTACTGTGGCAACATCTGGTAATTGAAGACTTTATTTACAACTTTTCAAAATCATAAACCGATTGACTATCTCAGAATTCTTACTCAATTGTATTTTGACGCTGTTCAGGCCAAATATTTGAATTTCCAGCACAAAATAGCAAAAATAGGTATTTTCCTGCTGTACAATACCCTTTCGCCACTTAAAAGGGTACCAAAATATCCAAATTCTGTTACAACAAGTCCTCTTCTGATGTTTAAGGATAACTACTTCAAAATAATCGCCCGTTGTAAAAAACAAGCAAACAAACAAACATAAATCTATCACCAAGTTTCGCCGAAAAATGCAAAATTAGTGTTTTTGCATAAAGGAGCTCTAAACCTCCACGACAGGGCTGCAGGACCTTTTAAGCTTTTAATTAAATTTAAGCTTTTAATTGTTTTAAAAAGTAGAATTGTGGCAAAGTGTCAAACTTTAGCGTAAAGAGCGAGGGATTGCGGAGGGGACAACCCATTTTATATACGGAGTAATTTCTGTTCGTTTTAAGTTTTAATGTCGCTCCTTACTTTCAGCTAAAAAAATTAGTTTTTTTTTATTTAATTTCTGAACGTTTTTGAATTAATGCATGTTTGGTTTTGGCTCTCCTCACACAAACTATTAAAATGAAATTTGTATATTAATTCTTTTTTTTGGCTAAATGGCTTTCTCTTAGTTTTGATCAGACGATTTTGAGAAATAAGGGGTGGAGAAGGAGGCCTAGTTGCCCTCCAATTTTTTGGTTACTTAAAAAGGCCACTAGAACTTTTAATTTTTAACGAACGTTTTTATTAGTAAAAAATATATGTAACTTAAGAATTAACTAGCGTAACAAACTTTCATAATCTCATATTTTTATTATGTATACGAGGGGGTTTGTACCCTCGTTAATACCTCGCTCTTTACACTAAATCTTAAGTTTTGTCCCAATTCTTTAAGAATGACCCCTGAATCAGAAAGGCCGTAGAATAAATAGTTGAAATTACTAAAAATAATTTAGCATAAAGAGCGAGGCATTTATCTCCTCCTAAATACCTCGCTTTTTATGCTAAAGTATTTTTAGAACCCCTCATATGCGTAATAATCTCTGTTCGTTTTAAGTTTCAAAGCTACTCCTTCCTTTCATTTGAAGAAAAACGTTTTCATGTTTATTTTTCATTGTTTTCTTATAGCAATGCTAGAAAATCCTGCGCCCTTTTCGTTGAATTTTTTCCCCCATGACAGATTCCTCCAAGGAAAGATCCTCCAGCATAGCCCCTCCCCTCAGCCCCACCCCCAAACAAAATAAAATCCCCCTGAAAACGTCTGTACACTTCCCAATAACCATTACTATATGTGAACACTGGTCAAAGTTTGTAACTTGCAGCCCTCCCCCAGGGATTGTGGGGGAGTACGTCATCCCCAAAGACATAGTTATTATGGTTTTTGACTATGCTGAACAAAATGGCTCTCTCAAAATTTTGATCCGTTGACTTTGGGGGAAAATGAGCGTGGGAGGGGGCCTAGATGCCCTCCAATTTTTTGGTCACTTAAAAAGGGCACTAGAATCTTTCATTTCCGTTAGAATGAGCCCTCTTGCAAAATTCTAGGACCACTTGGTCGATACGATGACCCCTGGGGAAAAGAAAAAACAAACAAATAAACACGCACCCGTGATTTGTCTTCTGGCAAAAAATACAAAATTCCACATTTTTGTAGATAGGAGCTTGAAACCTCTACAGTAGGGTTCTCTGATACGCTGAATCTGATGGTGTCATTTTCGTTAAGATTCTACGACTTTTAGGGGGTGTTTCCCCTATTTTCTAAAATAAGGCAAATTTTCTCAGGCTCGTAACTTTTGATGGGTAAAACTAAACTTGATGAAATTTATATATTTAAAATCAGCATTAAAATGCGATTCTTTTGATGTAGCTATTGATATCAAAATTCAATTTTTTAGAGTTTTGGTTACTATTGAGCCGGGTCGCTCCTTACTACAGTTCGTTACCACGAACTGTTTGATAAATAGATAGCCAGATTTATCACACGAAAGCCCTATTGGGCCATTTGCTATTTAATTAGTCACAAAGCTAAATTAAGAATTTTTTGAGTGGGGTGTGGACAGGAACAGTTAAAAAAAAATACTCATTAACAAAAATTAATGTTGCAAGTTGCCTTGTCATATCCCCATCATTGAAGCCCAGACACCATACCCAAAATCGACAGGCTCACAAAAAAGAGAATAAAACAAATCTGCCAAAAAAAGAAAAAAGAAAACACATTCTTAAGATCGAGCAAGCAAGTTTAGTTATATGATTAATTTTTCATGAAAACGAGGTTTATCTTATAATTTTATGACGAAATCATTCGTAAACTGATCGTGCGAGGAGTATCATGTCTGAATCTCTAACAGGTCAAGAGCAAAATCTTGGGTAAGAGGGCTGCTGAACCAAAGGCGCCAATGTGATTCTAGGTGGGCACCAAATTAAAACATTTACTTTAAAAAAGATTAAAAAAAGAACGGAAAGAGTGTGCCAGAAATTTCTCAGGAGGAGGGTCGCCCCCTCCAACCTCATTGTATCTGTTCCTAGCCTAAATTGCTTTTAAGTCTTTCATTCATCTAATTTCAACCAAATTAGCTATATAGCTAAAATAAATAGATTGATAGATTTATTCACACGATTGGGCCATTCGCTATTTAATTAGTCACAAAACTAAAATTAAGGGTTTTTGAGGGAGGAGGGGGTTTATTACTAGTCAAAATTTACCTTTCGATTTCCAAGTATTTTTGGACTTTTTACCAAAATATCTGGAAATATCCTTCGATCCCCTTGCAAATTCAGCCATCAGTCTTCGTTTCTTGTCCATTCTATACTTATGCCCACATTTTTATTTTATCCATTTTGAACTTTTAGCTACAAGGCTACTTTTCAATATGTCATTGTGAATAGTAAATAGCTATAACTGTGTTAGAAGTGTGTAGTTACACGTTTACGAAACGTGTTGAAGATGTCAGTTTCATTTTCAACCGGTGTCTCTATTTTCGTGAAATAGAAGAGTAAGTTCATGTTCAATGAAAAACCTTTGCAGCAATTATAAATTTTTATGCCAATTTTGCAGATATATACAGAACCGGCTGAAGATAAATAATTTTTGTCTGTTTTAAGTTTCAACTTTGCTCTTTACATTCATAGGAAAGCTTTGATTTTTGTTGCTAATTGGGTAAATCACCTACGAATAATTGATCAAATTGACAAATATACTTAAAAAAAAGCTTAAAAAAAGAAAAAAGCGGAATGCGAATGAGGGCGCTAGAAAAATCTTGAGGGACCTAAGGCCCCCCTGCCCCACCATAGATCTGCCTCTGCCTCCTCCTCCTATGTAATGGTTTTGTCAAGCTTTTGGGGCTTAAATATTCTACAGTATGTGAAAAGAGGTGAATCGATTATCAGTGGTGAATCCGGGGAGACATGCAAGCTATGGGGTCTTAGATCCAGGAATATACAGAGGGGGGAAGGGGTAGATGAGGATTGTTTCACCAAGGGCTTATGTAGATTAATTGTTCCGTGTCTAACACTGTTCAACTGCCCTACAGTCTTTATTCCAATATATTTCCATTCGTATCGTTGACGGTATTATTACAACCATGGTTATTAATATATATGCTCTACGTGTCCGCTTAAACGTATGCACGCTACATTACCAAAATATTTTTTTTTCAGATTCTTTTGTAAAGATGTCCAGCTTTCGGCATCTTCCATCCCGTTCGGCGGCGTCAACACCTGCCCGTGGGATAGGAAAGCGATGGATTGGCGCAGCGCTCGGTGCAAATAACGACGCAAGTTTAGGTTGGGGCTTGAGTGCAATCAGTAATCCAGAGTTGCCTCAGACAGAAGCAGAGCTTGCTCAGTTTTATCATGAACGGATAATGGAGGCTCAGCAGCGACATTTAGAGCCACTTAGAGAGGATTTAGCTGATTGGTTAAATAGGATTTTCGGTACTTTTTGCTTTACTCACTTTTGTACTTTTTGCATTGATTGTGAAATGCAGTTACAAAGTAAAACAAAAAAACGTTATCTTGCTTAAAACAACTATTCAGTCAAAAATAAATCTTTATTACCATTCATATTTTCCCACGGCCGTGCTGACTCATGAAAGGCCTAAGGATTCACACAATTCATTAGCCCCTGCTCCTCCAAAATCCATATATGTCTCATGTTCAAGTGCTATTTGCATGCCTTGAATGCCAAGGGGCCAAAAAAATTTCATCATTCGTTATCCGATCTCCATGGCTCTGTGTATCGCAGTTCAGCTATTTAGTAAAATTGGCCTATGAGTGTGTTAAATTTTTCAAAATTTCATTGGCAACATGTGCGAAAAGAGATACACCTATATCTTTCACAGAGGTTACTGTAAGCAACCCAACCGAAGGAAAAAATAAGCTGAAATTGCACCCCCTTTACATATCAGAAAGTGGCTGGTATTTAATGATAACTATAAAGCGGAAGCGTCATTTCAGTTTTGATTGAAAGCCAATAATTTTTCAAGGAAAAAAATGAATAAAAGCAAACTTTACGTGATATTCTATCGTTTTCAACATATACATATGATAGTATTTGTTAATCTTACAGTTGGGTGGTTCCACCGCTGACCCCAATGGATTAAATTGGAAGAGAAGATGGTGGACCATATTCCCCCTAGAATTCCCCCTAGGTTCAGAAAAAATCATTTCTGGTATTTTCATTAAATATACATTTTGCATTTTCCCTAAAAAGATCGAAAAAAACGACCAACTGTCCCTCCCTACATTTTTGTAAATTGACGTCACGGCTTGTCCCCCTAATAAAATATCCTTTTCAAAAGAATTTTTTCTTGCTAGTTCGATGAATATGAAGCTATATGAGCAAAATAATCAAAATCAAAGTTCACGCTAAATTCAATAGTATTTAGGCTCAGAAACCAAACTTTGACGGGAAAAATCGATAGAAATCCTGAATGATTCTTACAACCGTCTTACCGAAGGTTTCTATTTTTGAGAAAACATACCAACAAAACATACCAACATACCTAACAGCACAGTATTTATCATTAAAAATTTTGTCCTTGTCAGTGAAACGGCACATATAAAGATAATAGAACTAAATTTTTAGCTAGAGCACTCGAACGTATCTCAAATACCAAAAATAGTGTTTTTAATTTTGTTTCTTAAAACTAAACAGCCACGCCTGTTTTTCCATTACCACCCTACTTCTCAAATTGAGACTAATTATAACTCCTAAAGGTCACTAAATAAATTTTAGCGCAAATTTTTAATCTTCCATACAATTTTCCTATTTCAGCAGAGCTCAAATTGAAACTTTGTCGTCTTCCTTCTAAGCGATTGGCTAATTTTTCCGAAATAAATCGTTGTAATCTGGCTAATGAAGCCCAAGCTTGGCAATTTTTGGAATAGATTTAATTGCAGAGTAGAAACAGTAATCTTTGGTCCGTGTTAAAAATAACAGTAAAAAATTTCCGGAAAAGTTTTCTTGAAAAAATTGCTATTTATTTTTCTGAAGAGAAACAACTATTGCAGACCGTAAATTATTTTGTGGACTTTTCAAATTTGGAAAATGTAGCACCTATGTAGCACCGTGCAGAAAAAGCAAACCAAAATTCAGCTAAAAAAAAAAATTCCAAAAAATATTGTCCAGCTTAGTCCAAAGCAAGCTTAGACCACTAAATACAAGATTTGCAATATTGTCGAAAGAACTGCCGTCTCGAATTTTTTCTTTTTTATTGGGGTCTTTGAAGCACTATTTGGGTTTTTTCAGCTCCCTAATCATAAATTATCTGACCCTCTTCCCCAGTTAGGGTTAGTAGGTTCTTTTGGAACAAATTGACATTCTGACATTCAAGATCCTTTTTAAAATTTTAAAATTCCTGTTGTTTTGAATCTTTTAACTATCTCTAATACCCTTTTTATTCAAGGCTACTGTCAAAGGGAAAATCTAACCAACATAAGCACGGCTCATTGTCTCATAAGGTGAAATGGTATGGGAAACCCCCAAGCTGTCTCTTCCATGTTCTAAGCCCGTTGATAGTCATTAAAAAATAACCGCCTATATTTCTTTACGGAGGGGAATAGCTCCAGCAATTTTATTGGGGGGGGAGGGCAAGAGTGGTCCATATCCAGATAGTCAAGAGGCATGGACTATATAATAGTTATTTTCTCCAAATTATTCGGGGGGGGGGGAGCAACTGCCCACCATGTGCCCCGAAACGAAACCTCTTTTTTTACAGTATGTTATCTTCTGCATAGTTAATTTGCGACAATCGTTTCGTCCAGCCTTAATGTAAGCAAAACTTGTAAAAAAAAACATTGTTAAAAGAAAGTCCTTGTGTCACGCTCACAAGTGAAAAAAACAGTGTTATTGATTGATTCCTTCTATGATTTTTGTTTTATTTCTCCTCTCCCATCCCCCTAATATTGATTTTGAACCAATCAACACAAAATTAGAGCAAATACCTGAATAATTTGACACCATTTGGTAAGAACCCTTAGGGGTGCGAAAGAAGACTTGTAGGGAGGACTTCCGAAAGTACTTATGCAAAGGCATCAAATAGGGTACTAATTAAAGATAGTATTCATTAACACCACTCATAAAAATATCGGGCGGCTATTTATTTTTTTAATTTAGGAGAGTGGCAATTTTTTCGCTTTTTTAAAATGGAATTCTGAAAAAGGGCATTTCTCAATGCAAATGGAAAAAGAATTTTTTTGAAATCTAGATAAAAAAAATATAGAGGGAGGAGTTGAAAATGACCCCCCTCCTGTCCCTTTCAAATTGGCGCCAGTGCCATTATTTAAGCAAAACTTTATAGGCCGCTAAACAGAATATGGGATCGTGCAATGAACTTCTAAGGGCTACAGACCCGGTAAGGAGCGGACAGGCAAGGAAATAAAAGAATTTTCTTTCGGAGAAAAATGTGAAATCACCACTTTCGTTTTGGGTATGGCAACATTATTAATGCAACGATAATTATCAGACCCAGCAAATAATTATATTAATATAATGATTATACCCAAGAGCTGAGGCTTTTCCTTACTAATCTTGACCAAATTAAGTGCTCTATTGAAATAGCCACACTCTTCGCTTTTGATATTAGTCAGCATGTTTTTATACCACTTAAAATGGCTACGTCTTCTTCAATAAAAAGGGAATAGTCTTTACTTATAAAGTCTATTTTGTGTCTTCAAAAAATAGAAAAAAGCATTTGCCTGCAGATGAAGAGTCAATAGATCTCAAAATAAGCAAAAGTTATCATTATAAAAGGGTAGTTACAACCCTCAGCCTTTTTCAAAGTGCAAAGATTTAATTCATCGAAGAAACAAGTATAACATTGTGGGTATAATTTCCCATGGAACAGGGGGGGGGGAAGTAACTTCCCCCAACCCTATGTCCCCCCCCCAAAAAAAAAAAAAAAAATTAGCGTCTTAAAAAATCTTGTCAAAACTAAAACAGGCCTAAATAATTCAAGTATCCACAGAAGACCATTTTTCTTTAGTATACAGTCGCCTTTATGGCATTATATGGCTCATTTTCAATGTTCACTGTCATTTTCACTTGACTTGGGAAAATAGACACCAAATTGGCCTCCCCGAGGATTTTGACGAAATTTCACCGCTGTATTAGATGAACATTTTAATTTGCGATTCAAATTCATCCAATATTACTACATGTATTTTCTAAATGTTGAAGTTTTCAGGAAATATAAAATTATGCCTTCGCACCAGCGAGGTATTGAGGGTTGTTGCAGACCCCATTTACGGATAATTTCTGTTATTTTTAAGGTTCAATAAGTCTTTACTTGCCTACAATATTTGTGTGTGTGTTTAATCTGGATCCAAAAGGTATTTTATTTTATTTACATAAAATATCTTGTGTAAGAAATGTATTTTAGCAATAATACACATGTATATATACTCTAAGCAAGACACATAATCACGGTTGGGGGCCATCAGACCTGCCCTACCCTCCCTCAGAATTCTTATGGTGCCTCATAATTTCCAATATTTTTACGTTTGTTTCCCTTTTTTGTAAATTCTCCATCTGTATCGTGTATCCTTTTTGAATGTAAATGTGTAAGCTTTAGATACCCCAGCCTTAAGCGGGCAGACATATTCAGTAGAAATTTGCATCCAAGGTTTGCCCGTAACCTAAATTTTCCGAATGATATTCCACTATTTTTAACTCAAAAGCAAATATCTTCTGCATTACTAAACGTCGCTTATGCGAATTTTACTCATAATCTAACCAATGGAATGTTTTACCGTAATAAAGTGTAAGAAACCTATAAAAAATTATCGAAGATTGCTATCTCTCTTATTGTGAAAAGAGAACATTGCGCTCCAAATAAGGCATATATTGGAATATGGAAATTCAAGTATGTATTTATTACATTTGCTGATAATGAAATAAACATACCGAGCATTTGATCGATCGCTGTACCGGTCTGTGCTGTTATTCTCTTTATCAATTAATTTGGCGAGGTTCGAATGCTTTATCAACGTGTAATACCAAAGTTACAATGTTGAAAATGTGTAAGAGTCCTTTTCCATTAACGATGACATCGTAGAATTGGCTATCAGATTACTCAATTTTCATTGATGGTCCAGTTAGAACTATCTAAGTTCGAATCTTTTCTGTTATACCTATATCAATGTTCAAAATGTGTTTATACGGATATAAAGTTTAAAGTAAGGAGTGATTTATGACAAAATGCATGAGAAATCCATAATTTTTGAAATGTATTTGCACGTTAGGGAGGGGGGTTAGGGTTAAAAGTATTTTAGGATTTTCAGCATTACTTATGTCATTCCTAGAAACTCTTCACTTTACTCAACCCCCAACCTACCATGATGTGCAAATATATAGCCCGTATTATATATTTCTCATGCATTTTGCCATGCGTCAATCTTGTTTCAACTTGAAATCTGTATATTGTAGCAACTTAATCGACTAGTAAATAGTAGTGTAGGTATAACGGAAACGATTCCAGAGTTCAATTAACATTAACAAACCTGTACTACGATTTTTAATAGTTGGATGTATGTAACGTTTTTATGGCACTTGGTATTAACCAAGTGACATATAGCGATCGCAAATTCTGTCGTTCGGTCTCTCTGTCGGTCTATGGGTCCCGGTTTTGCTAGTTTAGGCACTTCCAGATAAGCTAGGACGATGAAATTTGACAGGTGTATCAGGGACCTGACTAGATTAAATTATAAACAGTCGTCTCCGTGATTCGACCATCTGGGGGGAGTGAGGGGACGGTTAATTCGGAAAAATTAGAAAAAATGAGGTATTTATAACTTAAGAACAGGTTATCAGATCTTAATTAAATTTGATATTTAGAAGGATATCGTGTCTCAGTGCTGTTATTTTATATCCCGACTGGATCCGGTTACATTGGGGGGAGTTGGAGGGGGAACCTAAAATCTTGGAAAACGCTTGAGTGGAGGGATCGGTATGAAACTTGGTGGGAAAAATACACACAAGTCCTAGATACGTGATTGACATAACCTGAACGGATCCGCTCTCTTTGGGGGAGTTGGGGGGAGGGTCAATTCTGAAAAATTACCAAAAAATTAGGTATTTTTAACTTACGAAGGAGTGGTTGGATCTTAATGAAATTTCATATTTAGAACGACCTTGTAACTCAGATCTCTTTTTTAAATCCCAACCGGATCCAGTGTCATTGGGGAGAGTTGGGGCGGGAAGAACCGGAAATCTTTGAAAAGGCTTAGAGTGGAGAGATCAGGATGAAAATCGGTGGGAAGAATAAGCACAAGTTTGAGATACGTGGCTGACATAACCGGACAGGATCTGCTCTCTTTGGGGGAGCTGGGGGGATAATTCGGAAAAACTAGAAAAAATGAGGCTAGAAAAAATGAGGTATATGTAACTTACGCACGGGGTTACTTACGAAGGTAACTTACGCACGGGGTTACTTACGAAGGATCTTGTGCTTCAGAACTCTTATTCTAAATCCCGACCAGATCTGGTGACATTGGGGGGAGTTGGAGGGGGAAACCGGAAACCTTGGAAAACATGAAAACTGAGGTATGTTTGTCTTACGAATGTGTAATCGGATCTTAAATGAAACTTGATATATAGAAATCTTTTATGTCTCAGATGCTCCATTTTCAATTTGAATCGGATCCGGGGACACAGGGAGCTGGAGGAGGGAAACAGAAATCTTGGAAAACGCTAAGAGTGGAGAGATCGGGATGAAACTTGATGGGGAGAATAAGCACAAGCTCTAAATACGTGATTGGCGTAATTAGAACGGATCCGCTCTCTTTGGGGTATCTTGAAAATTGAATGAATCTTGAAAATTGAATTGAAATGAAAATTGAGGTATCTTTGTCTTGCGAATGTGTAATCGGATCTTAATGAAATTTGATATATAGAAAGCTTTTATGTCTCAGATGCTCCATTTTCAATTCGAATCGGATCCGGGGACATAGGGAGCTGGAGGGGGGAAACAGAAATCTTGGAAAACGCTTAGAGTGGAGAGATCGGGATAAAACTTGATGGGAAGAATAATCACAAGTTCTAAATACGTGATTGGCATAATTAGGACGGATCCGCTCTCTTTTTGGGAGTTGGGGGGGCGGTTAAATCAGAAAATTAGAAAAATTGAGGTATTTTTAACTTAAGAACCGGTGACCGGATCTTAATGAAATTTGATATTTAGAAGGAAATCATATCTCAGAGCTCTAATTTTAAATGCCGACTAGATATGGTGATATTGGGCGGAGTTGGAGGGGGAAACCGGAAATCTTGGAAACGCTTAGAGTGGAGAGATCAGAATGAAACTTGGTGGATAGAATAAGCAAATATCATAGATACGTGATTGACGTAACTGGACTGGATCCGATCTCTTTGGGGAAGTTGGGGGGCAGTGCTTTGATGAGTTTGGTGCATCTGGACGTGCTAGGACGACGAAAATTAGTAGGCATTTCAGGGACCTGCACAAATTGACTTGATAAAGTCGTTTTCACCAATTCAACCATCTGGGGGATGAAGGGAGAGGTAAAATTAGAAAGAATGTAGTATTTTTAACTTACGATTGGGTGATCGGATTTTAATGAAATTTGATATTTAGAAAGACATCGTGTCTCAGAGCTCTTATTTTAAGTCCCGACCGGCATTAAGCCTCTGATTTTCCTTTTAAATCATTCCATTGAATCTTAGAATTTTGCTAGAGTTCACGCCATATGAGCTCTTAGCTCTTGTTTGAGTGAAGAACTATACTTCCTCAACTACACCAGCTTTCGAACAAAGAATTCCTTCTGGATTAACACTCATTTTTAATGGATTTTGCTCTGACTAATTTATGGGTTAGTGTCGATTTCCAACAATGGATTTCTAAAAAATACTTACTATAGAAGCATCTTCAATCTAAGCTAATATACTACTTGATGATGGCGTTGCCAAAAAAAAATCTGTTTGAGCATCCCTGTTTTACAGTTTAAACTATTTGCCAAGAAAATACTGTCTTTTAGAGTCACTGCAATAATGGTGACTTAGTTAGGGGAGATTTAGTCCTTGTTTGCATGGAAGGCAGTGGTCGTGAAAAGCTAAAAGAGACTTCAACTAATCGGAAATTGAAAGTTCTAGTACCCCTTTTAAGAGACGAAGGGACTGGATGGCAACCAGCCCCTTCATATAGCTCTTTTACCCATGGATCTTCCCCCCTTGCGCTTGAGGCATCAGATTAATATTTAGATGTATTCATTTTGCTCAGAATAGTTGAAAAGTTGGTTGTGGTGGTCCGATCACTTTGGAACTGACTGCATTCTTTCCTTAGACCACAAGAATCTTCACGGTTTATGATAGAGGGAAAAGGGTATTAGGAAACCTGAAACTTGACTGGAGCCTTTTTTCTCTCGTCGGTTTGAGAATCATACCTGCAAACTCTTGGGCGCGAACACCATACTTCAAAAATAGCTGACTAGGGTGTGATATCCAAAATATGCGATCAATCAGCTTAAAATACCAGGGCAAATAAAGTAGGTCAAGATGATCTCCCTGAAGACTATAGGAATTGAATAGAATTTGTTTTACCGACTCGTCATGCAAGTAGTTCGAGTTTTTAATCGGCTAAGAAACTACAGTGTTCATGAATTTAGCCAGTCAGCCAGGAAAGTCAGCCAGGAAACCTGGCTGACGACAAAAAATTTAAAAGAAAATTGGTTGAGAAGGTATGGCCTTAAACCACAATAACACTGTTCTCTACACATTTTCAATTCATGTGATATACAATTCCGATCCCCCTAAAATGTTTGTTGATCACACTATTAAAAACAATTGTGCAACACTACCATTGTTCAAGAAATTCTATTGAATATTGCCTGAATTGAAAGGGGCTGTTCCCTCCTCAACGCCCCGCTCTTTACGCTAAAGTTTGAAACTTTCTCTCAACTCTACTTTTTAAAACAGAAAAAACCTTAGCGTAAAGAGCGGGGCGTTGAGGAGGGAACAGCTCCTTTAACATACAGAGTAATTTCTATTCGTTATAAGTTTTTGTAACTTTCATTTACAAAAACTTTTTTTTTCATTTAATTTCTAGACGTTTTTGAATTAATTTATATTTTGATTTTGGCTCTCTGCACATGAATGATTAAAACGAAATTTCATATTATTTTTTTTTTTGCTAAATGGCTGTCTCATAGTTTTGATCGGACGATTTTGAGAAAAAAGGAGCGGGGGAGTAGGCCTAGTTACCCTCCAGTTTTTTGGTTGTTTAAAAAGGCAACTAGAACTTTTGATTTTTTACGAACGTTTTTATTAGTAAAAATATACGTAACTTACGAATTAACTTACATAACGAACTTCTATATTCGTATGTTTTTATTACGCATATGAGGATATTCACCCCCTCGTAAATAAGTCGCTCTTTAAACTAAAACTTGAATTGCATCCCAATTCCTTATGAATTATTCCTGAATCGCAAAGGCCGTAGAACAAATAGTTGAAATTAATAAAATTACTTTAGCATAAAGAACAAGGTATTAGGAGGAGGTGAGCCCCTCATATGCGTAATATTTCCTGTTCGTTTTAAGCTCCAGTGCTACTCCCTACTTTTAGTTGAAAAAACTGTTTCATATTTATTTTTTCATTGTTTTTTAAAAAATGCTGAAAAATCCTGCGCTCCCTTCATGGAAATTTTCTTCCACCAGAACAAATTCCTCCATGGAAAGTTTCCCCCACATAACCCCCTCTTTTCAACCCCTTCCCCATCCAACCAATTCCTGTTCGTTTTAAGTTTTAGTGCTGCTCCTTACTTTTAGTTGAAAAAACTGTTTCATATTTATTTTTTTCATTGTTTTTTAAAAGATGCGGAAAAATCCTGTGCTCCCTTCATGGAAATTTTCTTCCACCAGGACAAATTCCTCCATGGAAAGTTTCCCCCGTATAACCCTCTCTTCTAGACCCCTTCCCCATCCAACCAAAAAATCTCCCTGAAAACGTCTGTACACTTCCCAATAACCGTTACTATATGTAAGCACTGGTCAAAGTTTGTAACTTGTAGCCCCTCCCACGGAGACTGTGGGGGAGTAAGTCGTCCCCAAAGACATATTTATAAGGTTTTTTACTATGCCGAACAAAATGGCAATCTCAGAATTTTTATCCGGTGACTTTGGGAAAAATCTAGCATGGGAGGGGGCTTAGGTGCCTTCCAATATTTTTGGTTACTTAAAAGGGATACTAGAA
Source organism: Artemia franciscana (assembly GCF_032884065.1). Classification (NCBI taxonomy): domain Eukaryota; kingdom Metazoa; phylum Arthropoda; class Branchiopoda; order Anostraca; family Artemiidae; genus Artemia; species Artemia franciscana. The sequence continues at coordinate 14,390,026 of NC_088880.1, read as the reverse complement.
CTTTTAATTTCTGTTAGAATAAGCCCTCTTGCAACATTCTAGGACCCCTTGATCACCCCTGGGAAAAAAACAAACAAATAAACACGCATCTGTGATCATTCAAAATTGAAATTCAAAATACAAAATTCCACATTTTTGTGGATAGAAGCTTAAAACTACTACAGTAGGATTCTCTGATATGTTGAATCTTATGGTGCTACTTCGTTAAGATTTTATGACTTTTAGGGGGTGTTTCCCTCTATTTTCTAAAATAAGGCAAATTTTCTCAGACTCGTAACTTTTAGAGGGTACAATTAAACTCGATAAAACTTAAATATTTAAAATCAGCATTAAAATCCGATTCTTTTGATGTAATTATTGGTATCAAAATTCCGTTGTTTAGAGTTTTGGTTACAATTGAGCGGGGTCGCTCCTTACTACAGTTCGTTACCACGAACTGTTTGACTAGTCAAATTTTACAGTAAAGTGAGGAGGCTGGAGGGAAGGTACAACCAGGGCCAAATTTAAAGCTTTGACGCTCCTATGCCGAAGTGTTTTTGCTGCTCCATTTTTACAAGATTTTCGGGGATGTCCCTGAAAATTTGGGGATAGTGGAAGCACTGAACAGAATCCAACTGAAGAGCCAAAAGCAATGAAAGGGAGAGGTGATACCGAACTCTCGGCTATCATTCATGGGATAAATCTGACTGTTTGGGCAAGGAATTCCTGCGTTGTTTTAAAATCACTTTCTGTGAATAGGCTTCATGGCAGAGGAGTGCACCTGGTACTTTGACGATAAATAACATTGGCCGAGATTTTCTTAAGAAAATACACTCTGTGAAGGCCTAGTGGGCTTATTGGTAAATCCAGGCCTGGGCACAACAATCACAAGCCTGAGAAGTAAGGTTAGAGTCCTAAAATGTTTTTTGTAAAATCACTAGCTTCGCGCCACATCAACACCTAGTTGGTGGGGGAACTTCGCAACCCCTCCCCCAAGCCTCCCCACACGCGTAAGTCGTTACGCGCCGAGTTAGTTACGTGCCATTGTAGTTGTGTCCCTGTGTCACACCTTTGAATTTATATATATATAAATAAGTTGTGTGCGTGTGTGTGGGTCTGTCGGGAGACGTCATGTTTGTGTGTTGACTGACGTCATGAAGTTAGTTGTCGTCATTTTTGTTATGACGGTGACTTCATTAAAGGTATTTAAGACATGCGTTCACGGATAAATCTATTAATGTTTAACTGTAAAATGACTGATGAACTTACAATGGCAACAGCCGAGGAAGATGCTCAAAGAGTTTATGCCAAAAAACTTGCTGCTGATAGAGAAAGTAAGAAAAGAAAGCGTGCCGAGGAATCAAAAGAACAGCAAGAAAACAGGCTTGAGGCTGATAGAGAAAGAAAGAACAGAAAGCGTGCCGAGGAACTACCAGAGCAACGCGAAACCAGACTTGCTGCTAAAAGAGAAAGTGAAAAAAGAAGGCGTGCCGAGGGACTACCAGAGCAACATGAAACCAGACTTGCTGCTAAAAGAGAAAGTGTAAAAAGAAGGCATGCCGAGGAACTACCAGAGCAACATGAAACCAGTCTTGCTGCTAAAAGAGAAAGTGAAAAAAGAAGGGGTGCCGAGGAATCACAAGAACAGCAAGAAATCAGGCTTGCTGCTGATAGAGAAAGTAAGTGAAGAAAGCGTGCTGAGGAATCAAAGCAACCTGAAAGTTATCGCCTGGCATTCAGGTACAGCCCAGTCGATGATTATAGCTTGAGTAGATGTGTTCGAATTGGGACTATGTCTAAACTTTGTCCCTATTGCAAGGCCTTGAAATTCAATGGTGAAACAATGGGAATGTGCTGCGCCTCAGGAAAAGTTAAACTTCCTCTATTGGCTGCACCACCAAAGCCATTGAAGACTTTCCTTACTGGAACTACGTCAGAATCTAAGCGTTTTTTATCACAAATCAGAATATAACTCATGTTTCCAAATGACGTCGTTTGGAGCCCAAATCTAAAATCCAGATCAATTTATGTCTACTTTCGAAGTAAAAGGGCAAATTTATCATAGAGCAGGGTCCCTTCTACCATTTTCAGGCGAGAATCATAAATTTTAACAATTGTACTTCATTAGTGATAGAAATTCTGAATTGAATGCACGTTGCCAAATTTCTCCCAACGTTGAAAGGACAATCGTTTCCCAATTGCAAAATCTTTTCCACGAAAATAATAATTTAGTGCGTCTGTTCAAAACAGCCATCGATTTGATGCCTACTGATACGCATAAAATTGTTATTTCCGCTAACAAAACGCCTCCTGGCCAACATGTGCATAGATACAATGCTCCAACTATCGACGAAGTGGCAATCGTTATGGTCAGTGATCAGTTTTTACCTCGAGATATTATTCTTCATAAGCGAAACGCTCAGTTGTTACAAATTGCTGAAACTCATCGATGCTACGATACCCTACAATATCCTATCATTTTTTGGGATGGAGCCGACGGCTATCACTTTAATATTAAATTGATGAATCCAGCCACTAACAAAGAAATGAATAAGAAATGCAGTGCAATGCATTATTATTCCTATAGACTAATGATTCGGCAGGATGAAGAAAATTATATTTTAAAATGCCGTCAATTGTTTCACCGATACGTCGTTGATATGTATGCTAAAATTGAATCAAAACGTTTGCTATATATCCGCCTGAATCGGACCAAGCTCCACTCTGAACAATACATTCATTTGCGAGATGCAGTTGTAAATGACGGTAATAACACAAACGTTGGAAGATTAACAATTTTACCTTCGTCATATACTGGTAGTCCCCGTCATATGCATGAATATGCTCAAGATCCTATTGCGTATGTTCGTCTCTATGGTCGTCCAGATTTATTTATTACATTTACATGTAATCAATCTCGGGACGAGATACAGCAGCTTTTACTTCAAGGACAATCGGCGGCTCATAGACATGACATTACGGCCCGTGTCTTCCGGCAAAAGTTGAAATCACTGATAAACTATATAGTAAAACTTGAAGTGTTTGGGTCAGTGCGATGCTGGATGTACTCAGTGGAATGGCAAAAACGAGGTTTGCCACACGCACATATACTAATCTGGCTACATAAAAAAATTGCTTCGAACGAAATTGATGATGTGATTTCCGCTGAAATACCTAATGAAAATGTCGATAAGGGGTTACATGATATTATTGTAAAAAATATGATACATGGACCTTGCGGTGCACTGAACGAAAATTCACCATGCATGGCCAAAGGAAGGTGCACAAAGCAATATCCTCGACTTTTAGTATCCAACACAATTACTGGCAATGATGGTTACAGACCATATAGAAGAATATCTACTGAAGATGGCGGTAAAACAGCAATAATAAAGAAGCGTAACGGTACCACCATCGAAGTAGATAACCAGTGGGTTGTTCCATATTCCCCATTATTATCAAAAACATTTAATGCACACATAAACGTTGAATACTGTAACTCCGTAAAGGCAATCAAATACATATGTAAATACGTCAACAAAGACAGTGACATGGCAGTTTTTGGCTTGCAGCCCGAAATCAAAGATATCGACGAAATCGTACAATATCAGGCTGGAAGATACATAAGCAGTAATGAAGCTGTTTGGCGAATTCTTTCATTTCCGATACATGAACGTAGTCCAGCTGTTGTTCACTTAGCGGTACATTTACAGAATGGTCAACGTGTTTATTTCTCGGAAACCAACGTGCATCAAAGAGCCCTGAATCCACCGGATACAAAGTTAACCAGTTTCTTTTCGGACCAGGACAAAAGGAATGTTCGATTAGCAATCAACAAAGCACCGGGACACAGGGAGTATAAATGACGACCCGGGGGAAACAGGGGGATATAAATGACGACCGGGACAAAAAAACTAAAAAGAAAAAAAAACTAAAAACTAATAAAAAAACTAAAAAATCTAAAAATCTAAATAAGCTAAAAAAGAAAAAAAAAGGAAAAAAATAAAGGAGAAAAACAAAACTAAAAAACGAATGTATATACAGACCGGGACACCGGGATACAAATGACGACCGGGACCCGGGACACAGGGAATATAAATGACGACCGGGACACAGGGACACAACTCCGGTACACCGGGATACAAATGACGACCGGGACACAGGGAATATAAATGACGACCGGGACACAGGGACACAACTACAACGGGGACACCGGGGGAAACAGGGGGATATAAATGACGACCGGGACAAAAAAACTAAAAAGAAAAAAAAACTAAAAACTAATAAAAAAACTAAAAAATCTAAAAATCTAAATAAGCTAAAAAAGAAAAAAAAGGAAAAAAATAAAGGAGAAAAACAAAACTAAAAAACGAATGTATATACAGACCGGGACACCGGGATACAAATGACGACCGGGACCCGGGACACAGGGAATATAAATGACGACCGGGACACAGGGACACAACTACAACGGGGACACCGGGGGAAACAGGGGGATGTAAATGACGACCGGGACACCGGGACAGGGAATGGTCGATTAGCAATCACCATCAACAAAGCTCAAGGGCAATCATTAGAATCATGAGGTATAGATCTGAATACAGATTGTTTTCCCATGGACCATTATATGTTGCATGTTCAAGAGTCGGTAAACCTGACAATCTATTTATATGCAAAGACAATGGGACAGCAAAGAATGTTGTATATTCGCAAGTTTTACGTAGTTAAAACCATATATATATATCTATCTATATTCACAGGTGGGACATAGGGACACAACTACAATGGCGCGTAACTATTATGGCGCGTAACGACTTACGCGCGCGGGGGGGCTTGGGGGGGGCGCGAAGCGCCCCCACCAACTAGGTGTTGGGGTGGCGCGAAGCGCCACCCCAACAGCTAGTATATATATATATATCTTCTATATATATAAAAATAAGTTGTTTGTCTTTCTGTCGACTGACGTCATGTTTGTGTGTCGACTGACGTCATGTTTGTCGACTGACGTCATTATAAGGATTGAGCTGTATGTCGTCATGAAGTTGTTTGTCGTCTGACGTCATGTTTGTCGACTAACGAAACTACAGACCGGGACACCGGGACACAAATGACGTGTTATGTCTGTTATAACGTAATAGTGGCAACAATCTTGACAGGGCCTTTTGAGGGTGAGGCTTTTCTTATTCCACGCATTCTCATGATTCCAATGGATCTGCCTTTTCAACCTAAAAGATTGCAATTCCCAATTTGATTAGCATATTTAGTTTTCAGTCCAGAACCACTAAAGCTATTATGTAAATATCAAAAATATTTATGTTGTCTGAGCAATAATTTTTAGTTTTTATTTCAAAATAGAAAATTACCTGACAATTTTAGAATTATATCTATCTATATATATAAAAATAAGTTGTCTGTCTGTGGATCAGGTGGCGTCATTTTTCTGTGTCGACTGGCGTCATGAAGTTAGTTGTCGTCATTTTTGCTATGACGGTGACGTCATTAAAGATATTTAAGACATATATGTTCACGTAGAAATCTATTAATGTTTAAGTTTAAAATGACTGATGAACTTACAATGGCAAAAGCCGATGAAGATGCTCAAAGAGTCTATGCCAAAAAACTTGCTGCTCATAGAGAAAGTCAGAAAAGAAAGCGTGCCGAGGAATCAAAAGAACAGCAATGAAACAGGCTTGAGGTTAAAGAACGCAAAACCGCGCAGTTAGATGAAGATCCACCTGGACAGCGAGAGTCAAAACATATCAAAACTGAAAATGATAGCGATGATGATTGGGTTTGGGATCTTGACTTGGATAAGGTCAAGGTTCGGCGATATGTATTTCATAGTGAAGCTGAAAAATAAAGAAGAAAAAGAAAACTGAAAAAAGAAAAAATGTAAAAAACAATATAAATAACGACCGGGACACTCAAGGAGAAATTACAGACTGGGATACCGGGACACAAATGACGACCGGGACACAGGCAATATAAATGACGACCAGGACAACAATGGCAACACCCGAGGAAGCTGCTCAAAACGAATGTATTCACGCCGAAGTAGCTGAGTTGGTAAAGCGTTATGTTTCAGGTTCTAGGTCCGAGAGGCTCCAGGTTTGAACCTTGGCTTTAGCATTAATACAAAAGAAGAAAAAAACTAAAAAAGGTAAAAACTACAAAAAAACTAAAAAGAAAATATATATATATATTTATACATATCATCTTTTCCACAAAAATAATAATTTAGTGCTTTTGCTTAAAAACAGCAATCGAATTGATGCCTCCTGATACGCAACTATCAACAAAGTGGCAATCGTTGTGGTCGGTGATCAGTTCTTACCTCGAGATAATATTCTTTATAGGCGAAACAATCAGTTGACAAGAATTGCTTAAACTCATCGATGGTACGATGCCCTACAATATCCTGACGAATATAAATGACGCCCGGAACACTCAAATAGAAATCACAGACTGGGACACCGGGACACAAATGACGACGGGGACACTGGGAATATAAATGACGACCCGGACACAGGGACACAACTACAACGGGGATGCCGGGGGGCACAGTGGGATATATAAATGACGACGGCAACAAAGGAAATGGTCGATTAGCAATCACCATCAACAAAGCTCAAGGGCAATCAATAGAATCATGAGGTATAGATCTGAATACGGATTGTTTTCCCATGGACCATAATGCGTTGCATGTTCAAGAGTCGGTAAACCTGACAATCTATTTATATGCACAGACGATGGGACAACAAAGAATGTTGTATATTCGCAAGTTTTACGTAGTTAAAAACATATATATATATATATATATATATATATATATATATATATATATATATATATATATATATATATATATATATATATATCTATCTATATATATAAAAATAAGTTGTCTGTCTGTCTGTCTGTGGATGGATCAGGTGACGTCACCTGAAAAAAACTGGATCAGGTGACGTCAAAACTGAAAAAACTAAAAAAAGGCAAAAACTACAAAAAAAACTAAAAACTAATAAAAAAAAATAAAAAAGCTAAAAAACTAAAAAAACTAAAAAAAGGCAAAAACTACAAAAAAAACTAAAAACTAATAAAAAAGCTAATAAAATAAAAAAACTAAAAAAAGGCAAAAACTACAAAAAAAACTAAAAACTAATAAAAAAATAAAAAAGCTAAAAAACTAAAAAAACTAAAAAAAAGGTAAAAAACTAAAAAACTAAAAACTAAAAAAAAATAAAAAAAAGGAAAAAACTGAAAAATAAGCTAAAATAAAGGTAAAAACCAATAAAAAAACTAAAAAAAAAAACTGAAAAAACTAAAAAAAGGCAAAAACTACAAAAAAACTAAAAACTAATAAAAAAAGTAAAAAAGCTAAAAAACTAAAAAAACTAAAAAAACTAAAAAAAGGTAAAAAACTAAAAAAAATAAAAAATAAAAAAAACTAAAAAAAGGAAAAAACTGAAAAATAAGCTAAAATAAAGGTAAAACCAATAAAAAACTAAAAAGAAAAAAAGGAAAAAACTAAAAAAAATTTTCATCTAAAAAACTAAAAAAAAACTAAAAAAGGTAAAAACTAAAAGAACTAAAAAAGAAAAAAATAAATGACGACACTCAAAGAGAAAGCGACCAGGACAAAAGGAATGTTCGATTAGCAATCAACAAAGCACCGGGACACAGGGAGTATAAATGACGACCAGGACATAAGTAAAAAAAAAACTAACAAAACTAAAAAGAAGGTAAAAACTACAAAAAAACTAAAAAGAAAAAAACTAAAAAAAGGCAAAAACTACAAAAAAACTAAAAACTAATAAAAAAGCTAAAAAACTAAAAAAACTAAAAAAAGGCAAAAACTACAAAAAAACTAAAAACTAATAAAAAAAATAAAAAAGCTAAAAAACTAAAAAAACTAAAAAAACTAAAAAAAGGTAAAAAACTAAAAAAACTAAAAACTAAAAAAAACTAAAAAAAAAGGAAAAAACTGAAAAATAAGCTAAAATAAAGGTAAAAACCAATAAAAAACTAAAAAAAAAACTGAAAAAACTAAAAAAAGGCAAAAACTACAAAAAAAACTAAAAACTAATAAAAAAAAAGTAAAAAAGCTAAAAAACTAAAAAAACTAAAAAAACTAAAAAAAGGTAAAAAACTAAAAAAAATAAAAACTAAAAAAAACTAAAAAAAAGGAAAAAACTGAAAAATAAGCTAAAATAAAGGTAAAAACCAATAAAAAACTAAAAAGAAAAAAAGGAAAAAACTAAAAAAAATTTTCATCTAAAAAACTAAAAAAAACTAAAAAAGGTAAAAACTAAAAGAACTAAAAAAGAAAAAAATAAATGACGACACTCAAAGAGAAAGCGACCAGGACAAAAGGAATATTCGATTAGCAATCAACAAAGCACCGGGACACAGGGAGTATAAATGACGACCAGGACATAAGTAAAAAAAAAACTAACAAAACTAAAAAGAAGGTAAAAACTACAAAAAAACTAAAAAGAAAAAAAAACTAAAAACTAATAAAAAAACTAAAAAATCTAAAAATCTAAATAAACTAAAAAAGAAAAAAAAGGAAAAAAATAAAGGAGAATAACAAAACTAAAAAACGAATGTATATACAGACCGGGACACCGGGATACAAATGACGACCGGGACACAGGGAATATAAATGACGACCAGGACACAGGGACAAAACTACAACGGGGACACCGGGGGAAACAGGGGGATATAAATGACGACCGGGACACCGGGACAGGGAATGGTCGATTAGCAATCACCATCAACAAAGCTCAAGGGCAATCATTAGAATCATGAGGTATAGATCTGAATACAGATTGTTTTCCCATGGACCATTATATGTTGCATGTTCAAGAGTCGGTAAACCTGACAATCTATTTATATGCAAAGACAATGGGACAGCAAAGAATGTTGTATATTCGCAAGTTTTACGTAGTTAAAACCATATATATATATATATATATATATATATATATATATATATATATATATATATATATATATATATATATATATATATATATATATATATATATATATATATATATATATATATATATATATATATATATATATATTTATATATATATATATATATATATATATATATATATATATATATATATATATATATATATATATCTATATTCACAGGTGGGACATAGGGACACAACTACAATGGCGCGTAACTATTATGGCGCGTAACGACTTACGCGCGCGGGGGGGCTTGGGGGGGGCGCGAAGCGCCCCCACCAACTATGTGTTGGGGTGGCGCGAAGCGCCACCCCAACAGCTAGTATATATATATTTATATATATATATATATATATATTATATATATATATATATATATATATATCCGATGAAGATGCTCAAAGAGTTTATGCCAAAAAACTTGCTGCTGATAGAGAAAGTCAGAAAAGAAAGCGTGCCGAGGAATCAAAAGAACAGCAAGGAAACAGGCTTGAGGCTAAAGAACGCAAAACTGCGCAGTTAAATGAAGATCCACCTGGACAGCGAGAGTCAAAACATATCAAAACTGAAAATGATAGCGATGATGATTGGTTTTGGGATTTTGACTTGGATAAGGTCATCAATGCCTACCAGATTTTAGTTAAAAAAACAAAGGTTCGGCGGTATGTATTTCATAGTGAAGCTGAAAAATAAAGAAGAAAACGAAAACTGAAAAAAGAAAAAATGTAAAAAACTAAAAAATACTAAAAAGAAAAAACACTCAAAGAGAAATTACAGACCGGGACACAAATGACGACCGGGACAGAGGGAATATAAATAACGACCAGGACACTCAAGGAGAAATTACATACTGGGATACCGGGACACAAATGACGACCGGGACACAGGCAATATAAATGACGACCAGGACACAGGTATTTAAGAATATCGTTCAAAGACGAATTTTTAATTGTAAGAAGACCGTTGAAAGAGAAATTTCTAATTGTAAAATGACTGAAGAACCTACAATGGCAACACCCGAGGAAGCTGCTCAAAACGAATGTATTCACGCCGAAGTAGCTGAGTTGGTAAAGCGTTATGTTTCAGGTTCTAGGTCCGAGAGGCTCCAGGTTTGAACCTTGGCTTTAGCATTAATACAAAAGAAGAAAAAAACTAAAAAAGGTAAAAAGTACAAAAAAACTAAAAAGAAAATATATATATATATATATATATATATATATATATATATATATATATATAATATATATATATATATATATATATATATATATATATATATATATATATATATATATATATATATATATATATATATATATATATATATATATATATATATATATATATATATATATATATTTATATATATCATCTTTTCCACAAAAATAATAATTTAGTGCTTCTGCTTAAAAACAGCAATCGAATTGATGCCTCCTGATACGCAACTATCAACAAAGTGGCAATCGTTGTGGTCGGTGATCAGTTCTTACCTCGAGATAATATTCTTTATAGGTGAAACAATCAGTTGACAAGAATTGCTTAAACTCATCGATGCTACGATGCCCTACAATATACTGACGAATATAAATGACGCCCGGGACACTCAAATAGAAATCACAGACTGGGACAACGGGACACAAATGACGACGGGGACACAGGGTATATAAATGACGACCCGGACACAGGGACACAACTACAACGGGGACGCCAGGGGGCACAGGGGGATATATAAATGACGACGGCAACAAAGGAAATGGTCGATTAGCAATCACAATCAACAAAGCTCAAGGGCAATCAATAGAATCATGAGGTATAGATCTGAATACGGATTGTTTTCCCATGGACCATTATGCGTTGCATGTTCAAGAGTCGGTAAACCTGACAATCTATTTATATGCACAGACGATGGGACAGCAAAGAATGTTGTATATTCGCAAGTTTTACGTAGTTAAAAACATATATATATATATATATATATATATATATATATATATATATATATATATATATATATATATATATATATATATATATATATATATATATACTAGCTGTTGGGGTGGCGCTTTGCGCCACCCCAACACCTAGTTGGTGGGGCGCTTCGCGCCCCCCCAAGCCCCCCGCGCGCGTAAGTCGTTACGCGCCATATTAGTTACGCGCCATTGTAGTTGTGTCCCTGTGTCCCACCTGTGAATAGAGATAGATATAAATATATATTTTTAACTACGTAAAACATGCGAATATACAACATTCTTCGCTGTCCCATTGTCTGTGCATATAAATAGATTATCAGGTTTACTGACTCTTGAACATGCAACATATAATTGTCCATGGGAAAAACAATCCGTATTCAGATCTATACCTCATCATTCTAATGATGTGTCCCTGTGTCCCGGTCGTCATTTATATTCCCTGTGTCCCGGTCGTCATTTGTGTCCCGGTGTCCCAGTTTGTAATTTCTCTTTGAGTGTCCCGGTCGTCATTTATATTCATTGTGTCCCGGTGTCCCGGTCGTCATTTGTGTCCCGGTGTCCCGGTCTGTAATTTCTATTCGAACAATCCCTGTGTCCTGGTCGTCATTTATATATCCCGCCTGTGCCCCCGGCGTCCCCGTTGTAGTTGTGTCCCTGTGTCCCGGTCGTCATTTATATTCCCTGTGTCCCGGTCGTGATTTGTGTCCAGGTGTCCCAGTCTGTAATTTCTCTTTGAGGTTCCCGGTCGTCACTTATATTCCCTCTGTCTCGGTCGTCATTTGTGTCCCGGTCTGTAATTTCTCTTTGAGTGTTTTTTCTTTTTAGTTTTTTTTTAGTTTTTTACCTTTTTTCTTTTTTCATTTTTCTTTTTCTTCTTTATTTTTCAGCGTCACTATGAAGTACATATCGACGAACCTTTGTTTTTTTAACTTAAATCTCGTAGGCATTGATGACCTTATCAAAGTCAAAATCCCAAACCCAATCATCATCGCTATCATTTTCAGTTTTGATATGTTTTGACTCTCGCTGTCCAGGTGGATTTTCATTTAACTGCGCGGTTTTGCGTTCTTTAGCCGCAAGCCTGTTTTCTTGCTGTTCTTGTGATTCCTCGGAACGCTTTCTTTTCTTACTTTCTCTATCAGCAGCAAGTTTTTTGGCATAGACTCTTTGAGCAGCTTCCTCGGCTGTTGCCATTGTAGGTTCTTCAGTCATTTTACAATTAAACACTTTTCCGTGAACGCATGTCTTAAATACCATTAATGACGTCACCGTCATAGCAAAAATGACGACAACTAATTTCATGACGTCAGTCAACACAGAAACATGACGTCACCTGATCCACAGACAGACAGACAGACAACTTATTTTTATATATATAGATATATATATATATATATATATATATATATATATATATATATATATATATATATATATATATATATATATATATATATATATATATATATATATATATATATCTATATTCACAGGTGGGACATAGGGACACAACTACAATGGCGCGTAACTAATATGGCGCGTAACGACTTACGCATATGTCTATCATATATCATATATGTCTATCATATACCAATTCAAAAACGAAAGTATTCAAGCCGATGTAGCTGAGTTGGTAACGCGTTATGTTCCAGGTTCTAGGTTCGAGAGATTCCAGGTTCGAACTTTGACTTTATTACTAATACAAAAGAAGAAAAAAACTAAAAAAAAGGTAAAAACTAAAAAAAGCAAAAAGAAAAAACAAAAAAAAGCAAAAAAAGCTAAAAGAAAAGGTAAAAAACTAAAAACTAAAAAAGAAAAAAAAACTAAAAAAAGGTAAAAACTACAATAAAAAACTAAAAAGAAAAAAAAACTAAAAACTAATAAAAAAACTAAAAAAAGGTAAAAACTACAAAAACAAACTAAAAAACTAAAAAAACTAAAAAATTTTGGGATGGAGCCGACGGCTATCACTTTAATATTAAATTGATGAATCCAGCCACTAACAAAGAAATGAATAAGAAATGCAGTGCAATGCATTACTATTCCTATAGACTAATGATTCGGCAGGATGAAGAAAATTATATTTTAAAATGCCGTGAATTGTTTCACCAATTCGTCGTTGATATGTATGCTAAAATTGAATCAGAACGTTTGCTATATATCCGCCTGAATCAGACCAAGCTCCACTCTGAACAATACATTCATTTGCGAGATGCAATTATAAATGACGGTAATATCACAAACGTTGGAAGATTAACAATTTTACCTTCGTCATATGCTGGCAGTCCCCGTCATATGCATGAATATGCTCATGATGCTATTGCGTATGTTCGTCTCTATGGTCGTCCAGATTTATTTATTACATTTACATGTAATCAATCTTGGGACGAGATACTGCAGCTTTTACTTCAAGGACAATCGGCGGTTCATAGACATGACATTACGGCCCGTGTCTTCCGGCAAAAGTTGAAATCACTGATAAACTACATAGTAAAACTTGAAGTGTTTGGGTCAGTGCGATGCTGGATGTACTCAGTGGAATGGCAAAAACGAGGTTTGGCTACATAGAAAAATTACTTCGAACGAAATTGATGATGTGATTTCCGCTGAAATACCTGATGAAAATGTCGATAAGGGGTTACATGATATTATTGTAAAAAATATGATACATGGACCTTGCGGTGCACTGAACGAAAATTCACCATGCATGGCCAAAGGAAGGTGGACAAAGCAATATCCTCGACTTTTAGTATCCAACACAATTACTGGCAATGATGGTTACCCACAATGTAGAAGAAGATCTACTGAAGATGGCGGTAAAACAGCAATAATAAAGAAGCGTAACGGTACCACCATCGAAGTAGATAACCAGTGGGTTGTTCCATATTCCCCATTATTATCAAAAACATTTATTGCACACATAAACGTTGAATACTGTAACTCCGTAAAGGCAATCAAATACATACGTAAATACGTCAACAAAGGCAGTGACATGGCAGTTTTTGGCTTGCAGCCCGAAATCAAAGATATCGACGAAATCGTACAATATCAGGCTGGAAGATACATAAGCAGTAATGAAGCTGTTTGGCGAATTCTTTCATTTCCGATACATGAACGTAGTCCAGCTGCTGTTCACTTAGCGGTACATTTACAGAATGGTCAACGTGTTTATTTCTCGGAAACCAACGTGCAACAAAGAGCCCTGAATCCACCGGATACAAAGTTAACCGCTTTCTTTTCGCTTTGCAAAAATGATTCTTTTGCAAAAAAACTGCTGGTTACTGAAGTGCCTTCGTATTACACGTGGAATACTAAAAATAAAGTATTTGAACGTCGAAAACAGGGTAAGTCAGTCGACAGCCAACCTACCATCTTCAAAGATACCATGATAGGAAGACTCTACACCGTTCACCCCAATCAACATGAATGCTTCTTTCTACGCCTGCTTTTGGTGAATGTACCCGGTCCGACATCCTTTGAGTATTTGAGAACTGTAAACGGTACTATACATGACACTTACCGTAGTGCATGCCAAGCTCTGAATTTATTGGAGAATGACCAACACTGGGATAACTGCATCAATGACGCGTGCGAAACGTCAACCCCAAGTCAAATTCGTGCATTGTTTGGCATCATTTTAACAACTTGCTCTCCATCAGCTCCTACAGAGTTATGGGAAAAATATAAGTCAAAAATGTCCGAAGATATACTCCATCGAAAACAGTTAGAGACGTCAGATATGACTTTTGATTTACATCAGAAATTTATAACTACACTTTAGTTATTATAGAAGATTTGTGCGTACGTATGGCAAACAAACCTCTTCGGGATTTGGGAATGCCTTCACCTAACCGTATCGCTGCTGTTTCGACATGTGTAGAATTGGATCGTGAACAAAGTTACAGTACGAGTGATCTATTGTCGTATGTACAAAATAACATTTCCAAGTTAACGTCGGAACAAAAAGACATTTATGATACGATAATGCATTGTGTCAATAACAACGTTGGAGAAATTTTCTTTTTGGATGCGCCAGGAGGTACTGGTAAAACGTTTGTAATAAAACTGATTCTGGCATCAATTCGATCAAAAAATGATATAGCGTTGGCAATTGCGTCGTCCGGAATAGCCGCAACATTGCTGCCTGGTGGAAGAACTGCTCATTCCGCTTTGAAATTGCCTCTGAATTTGCATTCTACAGAAACTCCCACGTGCAATATTTCCAAATCATCTGGGATGGGTAAAGTATTGCAGCAATGCAAACTTATTATTTGGGATGAGTGCACAATGGCACACAAAAAATTACTCGAGGCTCTGGATCAATGCTTGAAAGATTTGCGAGGGAAGTCGAAACCCCTTGGCAGCACATTAATACTGCTTGCGGGAGATTTCAGGCGAACATTACCTATAATACCTAGATCAACTCCTGCAGACGAAATGAATGCTTGCCTGAAAAATTCTAATTTATGGGCAAACGTAAAAACATTAAAACTATCTATATAAAAACGAGTTGTGTGTATGCAAGTTTGTTTGTTTGTAAAAAGAGCGTTTGCATATGACGTCATTATTAGTACATACGGCTTTGTATATGCACAGACAATGGGAAAGCCAAGAATGTTGTATATTCGCAATTTTTACGTACTTTGAAACACATATATAAATCTATCTATATTCACAGATGGGACACAGGGACACAACTACAATGGCGCGTAACTAATATTGCGCGTAACGACTTACGCGCGCGGGGGGGCTTGGGGGGGGGGGGCGCGAAGCGCCCCACCAACTAGGTGTTGGCGTGGTGCGAAGCGCCACACCAACAGCTAGTATATATATATATATATATATATATATATATATATATATATATATATATATATATATATATATATATATATATATATATATATATATATATATATATATATATATATATATATATATATATATATATATATATATATATTCACAGGTGGGACACAAGGACACAACTACAATGGCGCGTAACTAATATGGACGTAACGACACACGCGCGCGGGGGAGGCTTGGGGGGGGGCGCGAAGCACCCCCACCAACTAGGTGTTGGGCTGGCGTGTTAGTTAAATATATATATATATATATATATATATATATATATATATATATATATATATATATATATATATATATATATATATATATATATATATATATATATATATATATATATATATATGCGGGCTATATATATATATATATATATATATATATATATATATATATATATATATATATATATATATATATATATATATATATATATATATATATATATATATATATAAATATAAATATATATATAACTTAAGTTTTAAATTAATAGGTGTTTTAAACACCTCCTTAAAAATTAAGGAGGTGTAATAAAATTCACTACAAAAAATAATATATAAACAACTATACCAATATTAAAAATGGAGGGGCTGTGGAGACTCTCCATAATCGGATGTGGCCTTAAGCTATCCATTAAGAAATAAGTCATCGTATTTAGTTCTTTAAATCGACTTCTACAATGATCAAACTTCAATAAATGGTTCATAATACGAATTCACAAAAACCTAATTTTTACGTCTTTGCGGGCTAATTTTGACGTTGACCGTAAGGTAAACTAAAATTTGGTTGTCCTGCTTACCATTATTTGATAAGATTTTATTTTTTCTCAAACTTCGATTTCTACATTATCCAAAAGTAAAACATTGAAATATTAATTTTGTGAAAATTCCATATGGAACCAAATTAAATCTTTCTTATCTTTCATCTGATTGCTGCGCTATATCAGAATATTTTCTTTTCATGTTTTGGTGTCCATCAATACAAATAAATCCTCAAATATGTTGTAAAACAAGGAGTGGTTATGCATCAGCTATTATAATTCTTTAATCAAAACCATGCGCACAGTGTTAAAGGAAAATCAAAACCTCGGATACCTTGTGACAGCGCGGTGGAGAAAGCCGGGCCTCCCGAATAAAGGTTTTCCGGTTCAACCCCGCGTCTCGCAAGGAATGTTCATCAAACTGTTGTGTTAAATTAATTTTTCCTTTCCGAACAAATCTTTTCCCTGCATTTTTAAATTAATTTGTAAAGTAAGTTTGTCGTATAAATATATAAAACACAAGTTTTTGTAGGCCAGAATTTTAACTTTTCGATTTAGTTTCTTTACGTTTGTAACAAAATGTAAGTATGTTATATTCAATATAAGTATGTTATGTTCAAGTTTGTTTTGAGAATTGCTCAGACATTAAGCAGATCTTCAATCCGAATAACCGATTATCTCGCTCCTTATTCATTCATTAAAATATAATTTTCACGTTATTATTTTTTCAGAAAGCATTCTGAGAATCAAATGGCTATTCCCTTCTCAATACCCCACTCTTTGCGCTAAAGTTTTTATAGTGCTTTAAAAATGCTCTTTACTCTACTCTGATTCGACAGCCCTTGTATTGAAAAGATAGGTTAAGCAGAGACTAGTTTTCTGAGCGTACCAAAAAGTAGGAAATATGAAAACATACTCATATTAAAACTCATTACAACTATTAAAACATACTCATCAAAAAGGAATCCACTAAGATATATATATATATATATATCTATATATATATATATATATATATATATATATATATATATATATATATATATATATATATATATATATATATATATATATATATATATATATATATATATATATATATATATATATGTTTTTAACTACTTAAAACATGCGAATATACAACATTCTTCGCTGTCCCATTGTCTGTGCATATAAATAGATTGTCAGGTTTACTGACTCTTGAACATGCAACGTATAATTGTCCATGGGAAAAACAATCCGTATTCAGATCTATACCTCATTATTCTAATGATGTGTCCCTGTGTCCCGGTCGTCATTTATATTCCCTGTGTCCCGGTCGTCATTTGTGTCTCGGTGTCCCAGTTTGTAATTTCTCTTTGAGTGTCCCGGTCGTCATTTATATTCCCTGTGTCCTGGTGTCCCGGTCGTCATTTGTTTCCCGGTGTCCTGGTCTGTAATTTCTATTCGAACAATCCCTGTGTCCCGGTCGTCATTTATATATCCCGCCTGTGCCTCCGGCGTCCCCGTTGTAGTTGTGTCCCTGTGTCCCGGTCCTCATTTACAATCCCTGTGTCGCGGTCGTGATTTGTGTCCGGGTGTCCCAGTCTGTAATTTCTCTTTGAGGTTCCCGGTCGTTATTTATATTCCCTGTGTCCCGGTCGTCATTTGTGTCCCGGTGTCCCGGTATGTAATTTCATCAGTTGACAATCATGACGTCAGTCGACAAACAACTTCATGACGCATACAGCTCAATCCTTATAATGACGTCAGTCGACACACAAACATGACGTCACTCGACACATACACACACAGACAACTTATTTTTATATATATAGACTAGCTGTTAGGGTGGCGCTTCGCCCCCCCCCCGAGCCTCCCTGCGCGCGTAAGTCGTTACGTGCCATATTAGTTACGCGCCATTGTAGTTGTGTCCCTGTGTCCCACCTGTGAATATAGATAGATATATATATATATATATTTTTAACTACGAAAAACTTGCGAATATACAACATTCTTGGCCGTCCCATTGTCTGTGCATATAAATAGATTGTCATGTTTACCGACTCTTGAACATGCAACATATAATTGTCCATGGGAAAAACAATCTGAATTCAGATCTATACCTCATTATTCTAATGATTGCCCTTGAGCTTTGTTGATGGTGATTGTTAATCGAACATTCCCTGTGTCCCCGTCGTCATTTATATATTCCCCTGTGCCCCCCGGCGTCCCTGTTGTTGTTGTTTCCATGTGTCCCGGTCGTCATTTGTGTCCCGGTGTCCCAGTCTGTAATTTTTTCTTTGAGTGTCGCGGTCGTCATTATTATTCCCTGTGTCCCGGTCGTCATTTTTGTCCCGGTCGTCACTTGTGTTCCGGTGTCCCGGTCTGTAATTTCTCTTTGAGTGTCCTGGTAGTCATTTATATTCCCTGTGTCCCGGTCGTCATTTGTGTCCTGGTGCTTTGTTGATGGTGGTTGCCAATATAACATTCCTTGTGTCCCGGTCGCTTTCTCTTTGAGTGTCCCGGTCGTCATTTATATTCCCTATGTAGTTGATTTTTCAGATGTCCCTTGAATATAAACTGGCAAAAACCAAAAGTTTCAAAAATCTCCGTGCTTTGCTCCCCCAAGAAAAATTCCAGCTCTGTATCTCACCATTTAGTAACAAGTTAAACACTGGCCATGTCCGTGTATCTTTCAGAAATAATCTAATATCTATGAGTAGACTGTAGAGGGTGGAATAAATTTGTTAACAAAATATCTCACCTTTGCAAAAAGTACAAAAGGACCTCTTTTTGGTGATTATGATTTTGTGATGTATGATGTTGACTATGTTGAGCATGTTCGGTGAATATCTTAGTGGATTCCTTTTTGATGAGTATGTTTTGATAGTTGTAATGGGTTTTAATATGAGTATGTTTTCATATTTCCTACTTTTGGGTGCCCTCAGAAAACTAGTCTCTGCTTAACCTATCTTTTCAATACAAGGGCTGTCGAATCAGAGTAGGCTAAAGAGCATTTTAAAGCACTATAAAAACTTTAGCGTAAAGAGTGGGGGATTGAGAAGGGAATAGCCATTTGATTCTCAGAATGCTCTCTGAAAAAATAATAACGTGAAAATTATATTTTAATGAATGAATAAGGAGCGAGATGATCGGTTATTCGGATTGAAGATCTGCTTAATGTCTGAGCAATTCTCAAAACAAACTTGAATATAACATTGAATATAACATAACATACTTATATTGAGTATAACATACTTGCATTTTGTTACAAACGTAAAGAAACTAAATCGAAAAGTTAAAATTCTGGCCTACAAATACTTGTGTTTTATATATTTATACGACAAAATTACTTTACAAATTAATTTAAAAATGTAGGAAAATGATTTGTTCGGAAAGAAAAAATTAATTAAACACAACGATTTGTAGAACATTCTCAAATTTTAATAAGATTCCTTGCCTTGCGACACGCGGGGTTGAACCGGAAAACCTTTATTCGGGAGGCCCGGCTTTCTCCACCGCGCTGTCACAAGGTATCTGAGGTTTTGATTTTCCTTTAACACTGTGCGCATGGTTTTGATTAAACAATTATAATAGCTGATGCATAACCACTCCTTGTTTTACAACATATTTGAGGATTTATTTGTATTGATGGACACCAAAACATGAAAAGAAAATATTCTGATATAGCGCAGCAATCAGATGAAAGATAAGAAAGATTTAATTTGGTTCCATATGGAATTTTCATAAAATTAATATTTAAATATTTTACTTTTGGATAATGTAGATATCGAAGTTTGAGAAAAAATAAAATCTTATCAAATAATGGTAAGCAGGGCAAAACCAAATTTTAGTTTACCTTACGGTCAACGTCAAAATTAGCCCGCAAAGACGTAAAAATTAAGTTTTTGTGAATTCGTATTATGAACCATTTATTGATGTTTGATCATTGTAGAAGCCGATGTAAAGAACTAAAAACGACAAATTATTTCTTAATGGATAGCTTAATCCCACAACCGATTATGGAGAGTTTCCACAGCCCCTCCATGTTTAATATTGGTATGGTTGTTTATTTATTATTTTTTGTGGTGAATTTTATTACACCTCCTTAATTTTTACTCCTCTATGTTTCACTGTTATAAGAGTTACAAATAAATATGTAAATGTATATATTTGGGAGCTAGGACGGTAACAGTTATTATAATATAACAGATCACAGTAGACTACGAGCCTTACAGGGAGTTTTTTTTTAACTGAAAACTAAATAGTAACATGTCTTATCTCCTAAATATATATACAGCATTTAATGGCTTCTTATTTCCCAGGTGAAGATCTTTTCAATGAACTTACCTTTAAAATCGCAAAAATAATGAACTTTCAATTGGGTTTTGATATTTCAGACTGACCGTCCTAATAAATATTAAATAAAAAAACGAGTTTTTTTAATGAAAGTAAGGAGCGACATTAAAACTTAAGACGAACAGAAATTACTCCGTATACGAAAGGGGC
Source organism: Artemia franciscana (assembly GCF_032884065.1). Classification (NCBI taxonomy): domain Eukaryota; kingdom Metazoa; phylum Arthropoda; class Branchiopoda; order Anostraca; family Artemiidae; genus Artemia; species Artemia franciscana. The sequence goes on along the minus strand of NC_088880.1, from coordinate 14,368,969 downwards.
TTTTCCTCCTTAACGCCCCGCTCTTTACGCTAAAGCTTGACTCTTTCTCTTAACTCTACATTTTAAAACAGTAAAAAACTTTTTAGCGTAAAGCGCGGGACGCTGAGCAGGAAAAGCCCCTTTCATATACGGAGTAATTTTTGTTCGTTACAAGTTTTATTGTGACTCCTTACTTTCATTTAAAAAAATCTGTTTTATTTGTTTAACTTCTGAACGTTTTTGAATTAATGCATGTTTTGATCTTGGCTCTCCGCACATAAATAATTAAAACGAAATTTGCATATTAATTTCTGGGGGCTAAATGGCTTTTTCATAGTTGTAGTCGGAAGATTTTGAGAAAAAGGAGTGAGGGAGGAGGCCTAGTTGCCCTCCTACTTTTTGATTACTTAAAAAGGCAACTATAACTTATAATTTTTTACGAACGTTTTCATAAGTAAAAAGTAAACGTAACTTACGAATTAAATTACGTAGCGAACCTCTATATTCGTATGTTTTTATTGCGTATATGGGGGGGGGGCTCATCCCTCGTCGATGCCTCGCTCTTTACATTAAAGCTTAAATCTTTTCCCATTTCCTTAAGAATGACCCCTGAATCACAAAGGCCGTAGAATAAATAGTTGAAATTACTAAAAATACTTTAGCGTAAAGAGCGAGGTATTACGAGGAGGTAAACCCCTCATATGCGTAATAATTTCTGCTAGTTTTAAGTTTTAATGCTGCTTCTCATTTTCAGTAGAAAAAATTTTCATATTTATTTTTTCATTGTTTTTTTTTAAATACTAAAAAATCCTGCGCCCCCTCCATTGAGTCTCTTCCCCCATGAGAAGTTCTTCCATGGAAATATCCTCCCACGTACCCCCTCCCCTTCAATTGTCCTACCCAAACCAAAAAAAGTCCCCCTGAAAACGTCTGTACACTTCCCAATAACCATTACTATATGTAAACACAGGCCAAAGTTTGTAACTTGCAGCCCCTCCCACGGGGACTGTGGGGGAGTAAGTCGTCCCCAAAGACGTAGTTATTAGGTTTTTCGACTATGATGAATAAAATGGCTATCTCAGAATTTTGATCCGGTGACTGGGGAAACAATGTGCGTGGGAGGGGGCCTAGGTGCCCTCCAATTTTTTTGGTCACTTAAAAAGGGCACAAAAACTTTTAATTTCCGTTAGAATGAGCCCTCTCGTGACATTTTAGGATCACTTAGTCGATACGATCACCCCTGAAAAAAAAAACAACAAAAAAACAAATAAACACGCATCCGTGATTTGTCTTCTGGCAAGAAATGCGAAATTCCACATTTTTGTAGATAGGGGCTTGAAACTTCTACAGTAAGGTTTTCTGATACGCTGAATCCTACGGTGTGATTTTCGTTAAGATTTTATGACTTTTAGGGGGTGTTTCACCCTATTTTCTAAAATGAGGCAAATTTTCTCAGGCTCGTAACTGTTGATGGGTATATTTTTTGATGAAACTGGCTCGTAACTCTTGATGAAACTTATATATTTAAAATCAGCATTAAAATGCGATTCTTTTGATGTAACTATTTGTATCAAAATTCTATTTTTTAGAGTTTCGGTTACTATTGAGCCGAGACGCTCCCTACTACAGTTTATTACCACGAACTGTTTGACACGAGGAATGCACAAAACCACTTATTCATAGTGTCGTTTAACCAGAAAGAATGTAATAGCTGCTTTGGTAAGAAGAGTCATAAAGATTTTTTTTTCCAAAATTTTTTGTTTTCGGCACAGTTAATGACAAACGTGGTCTTTAAACCCTATTCAGGTCATGTCAGTGACGGATGAGGAGTTGTAAGAAGAACAAGAGTGTGCATTAATTAAGGAGGGAGTAAGTGTCAGTTAATCTATATGTCAATTAAAACATATGAGCTTCTCGGGTAATAAATTGTTCAATTTAACAAATAACAAGAGACTTGATTAATCATGTAGTTATAATGCAGCTTTAGTTACAGATGGCTTTAATTATAATGTAACCTGTTGTAGCACAGTGGATTGGTGATCTGCTTGGCATTACGGGGCCCAGGGTTCGATACCCGCCGCAGCAAGGTTGGGTGACAAGCTTGCTACTTGTTCATGTAAAAACACCCAGCAACTGAAACGTCGATTCGACGCCCTCCACGCCAGCAATGGCTCTGGAGGATCTTTATCCTTATTCTTTTTTTAATTATAATGTACGCTAATCAAGACGAGTACGTACGAGGGCATCTATTTGGGGGAGGAGACATAAATACAAAAAAAATGAGAGAACTAGGGCAAAATTGAGGGGTTGCCTATTTTTCACTACTTGGTGTACTTTTCGGTGCGCCAAGTGTGCCACATAGTTCCTTAACCTTTGGCATAGGTCCCCCACGCTTGGACAGTCCCAATAACACCTGGAATAGTTCTGCCACGCTCAGCACGTGCCAAGTGATGCACATGAAGTCGATGACCCCTCGACTAAAATAATAAAATTAACGCAAATATATAGAAAAAGTGTGCAAATAAGAGAAGAGGGAATAAGGACGAGGAGATTATTGCTTCCACGCTTAATCAAAGATATGATGGAGACGTTTCTTTGGTTTTTTTCTTAGTGGGCTTGAGTTTTAGAAATCTGTTTCGTATATTTCCTATCAAATTATTCGTATTAAACTAAAAGTTTTGTTCTTAAGTATGCTTCGTATTAATTCATTCGAACCAGTTTACAAGAAAACGCATTGATGGGCTAAAGTATTTATATTGCCTCAAGGTATTACATATTCTTCCTAGGAACTCTCTTAAAAAGATTTATCCAGGAATATAAAAGGTAATTTTTTAATATCTGTTTATTATTATTAAATATAAGGCAAGGTTCCCCCTCCCCTAGATTTTTGCGCTCCTAAATTTGAAAACATCTTTTTTGTGGTATATTTTCATTAAAAGTTCTTTTTGTTTTTCATTGAAAACGCAGAAACGAAATAAAATTATCCACGTTTCAGATTCTGAAAAAAAAAATTGCTCCTCTCCTGCATTTCCATGAATTGACCCCACTTTGGGCAGTCCCTGGTTTGCTTAAAAGTTACAGGAGATAAAGATAATCCCTTGAGGGTAATATATCTGCTAGCCCCTTAATGAGCGGTATTCACCTTCAACGATTCAAACTTCGCACAAGTGGCTGTCACAAATATGCTTTGGCAGACCATACCTTTATTCACCTACATCATTTTTTACAGTATAAGAAAGCAACAGCTATTTATAATGATAAGACTTTTACACAATTGACTGGGGAAAACATATGTAGAAAAACAAAACAGAAAAACACCTTATCACAGATTTGGCCATTGAGCTTAGATATTAATCCAATGTTTGACTAAATAAAAAAACAGTTTTTTTTCAAATGAAAGTAAAAAGCGACATTAAAACTTAGAATGAACAAATTGTTTCTCATATAAGTGGGGCTGACCCCTCCTCAACCCTTTGTTCTTTACAGCAAAGTTTTATAGTGCTTAAAAAAATATCAATCCAATTGAGCAACCATTGTGTTTGAGCCGTTTGTTTTGCTTAAGAATAGAGACGAGAACTCAAGCGTTACCCCTTCCTCAATCTTCGATCCTTACGCTAAAGTTTGACTTTTGGCACAATTTTTTAAGAAAGACTGCTCAAACATAAGGCCAGTTGAATTTGAATGTGAAGTACCTTTAAAGAACTTTAGCGTAAATAGCCAGGGTTGAGGATGGTGGTACCACCCCCTCCCCCTTATATACGGAATATTTTCTGTTTGTTAAGTTCTAATACCACTTTCTCTTTAATTTGAAAATATTTTTGTTTTTATTTACTTAATTTCTGAGAGGGGTTACTCTTAAATTACAGTTTGTTTTTACAAGCTATTTAATTCTGAGGCCCAGTGCCGACTGGGCAACTGTTTCAAGACAATAGTTGGAAACTAGTCTCATCTGCAAATGATTTATGACCAGTTTACAACCAAAATTAAACGTCTCTCCTCCCACGGACGTGAGTGGTTGCGGATCAGTTTTGTTTTTCTAATTGAGCAGTGCATTGTGGTTAACTATGTTATTTATCACATTTTACAGAATGTCGAAGGAATCTTCATGCTTTTCTACTTCTAATTTCACGTTTGATTCCTGTTCTTACATGTTGAGAGCCAAAATAATTGGGCAATATCAGCGTGATAGCTCCCGAAAATACGTGAGACATCACTCTGCAGCGCAACAACTGTGATGACGGCTGTACGCTCATACGGAACCGGGTTTAGACTGATTGGAAACTAGTCTTATCTGAATTGCCTTGTGGGTGGGCCCCCACTCCACTTCAAGGCTATGGGCACAAAATAGTTGCATGCGCAATCGGTTAGCAATTCTAGTCTCAAAACAGTTGCCCCGTGGGTGCTGGGCCTAAGGCTCTCTTATTTGTGACGGTGGTAACAACACATTCCACCTTGACCCTTCTTTTCGAGAGTTTGATATTCGCATAACAATGCTTTGTTCATCCCTGAATGACTATCATCATTAAAAAGAAAACACCACAAATCTTTATTGGGGGATCCCCCACCCATTACTACTGCTCATCCTCCAGTGTAAGCTTGCATATGAATTTATTACTTCGTGTTACCCTTCAGCACCCATATTACAAACTTGAAAGCCGAACTGGCCAAGCGTCACAAAACAAAAAAAGAAAGTCCTGAGAATAATAGTTTTAGGGCCATTAAAAAGAAAAAGAACAATAGCCAAACAAAAATTCCGTGTGGTAAAAGAAAAAGAACAATAGCCAAACAAAAATTCCGTGCGGTAAAAGAAAAAGAACAATAGCCAAACGAATATTTCGTCTGGTAAAAGAAAAAGAACAACAGCTAAGCGAATATTCCGTGTAGTAAAAAAAAAGAACAATAGCCAAACAAATATTCCGTGTAGTAAAAGCACAAGAACAATAGCCAAACGAATATTCTGTGTGGTAAAATAAAAAGCATCCAAACGAATATTCCGTGTGGTTAAACAGTTCGTGGTGACCACACGTACCCGGCTCAACAGTAAACGACACTCTAAAAACCGAAATTTTGATACTAATAGATACATCAAAAGAATCAAATTCTCATGCTGATTTTAAATATATAAGCTTCATCAAATCTATTCTTACCCATCAAAAGTTACGAGCCAGAGAAAATTTACCTTATTTTGGAAAATAGGGGGAAACATCCTCTAAAATTCATAGAATCTTAATGAAAATGATACCATCGCATTCAGCGTATCTTAGAACCCTACTGTATAAGTTTCAAACTCCTATCTACAGAAATGTGGAATTTTATTTTTTTCCAGAAGACCGATCACTGGTGCGTGTTCATTTGTTTTATGTTTTCTTTTTCCCAGGGGTGATTGTACCGAACCGGAGGTCCCAGAATGTCGTGAGAGGGCTCATTCTAATGGAAATTAAAAATCCTAGTGCCTTTTTAAGTAACCGGAGGGCACCTAGTCCCCCTCCATTGCTCATTTTTTCCCAAAGTCAACGGATTGAAATTATGAGATAGCCATTTTATTCAACATAGTCAAGAAACCTAATAACTATGTCTTTGGGGACGACTTACTCCCTCACAGTCCCTGGGGGATGGGCTGCAAGTTATAAACTTTGACCAGTGTTTACATATAATATTGGTTATTGGAAAGTATAGAGATATTTTCAGTTTTTTTTTTGTTGGGAGGGGGAGGGGGTTACTTAAAAGTATCTTTCCATGGAGGAATTTTTCAAGTGGAAAGAGAATTTCCATGAAGGGGGTGCAGGATTCTCTAGCATCATTAAAAAAAAGAGTAAATACAAAAAAGTACTTTCAAATGAAAGTAAGGAGCAGCATTAAAACGAAAAATGAACAGAAATTATTACCCATATGAGGAATTCATCTCCTCCTAAATACTTCGGTCTTTACGCTAAAGTATTTTAGTAATTTCAACTATTTATTCTACGGCCTATGTGATTCAGGGGCCAATTCTCAAAGAACTGGGACAAAATTCTGCGCTTTAGTGTAAAGAGCGAGGTATTAACGAGGGGGAAAACCCCCTCATATACGTAATAAAAATGTACGAATATAGAAGTTCGTTACGTAATTTAATTCGTAAGTTTCCATAGAGAAATTGACTCTTTCAGAAATTAAATTAATTTTTTTTTTAACTGAAAGTAAGGAGTGACATTAAAACTTAGAACGAGCTGAAATTACCTCGTATATGAAAGGGGCTTTCCCCTCCTTAACTTAAGTTTTTACTGTTTTAAAAAGTAGAGTTGAGAGAAAGAGTCAAACTTTCGTCGTTGAGACGAAAGTTGGCAGGCGAATCAGGGACCCAACCAGATTAAATAGTCGCTTCCCCGATTTGACTATCTTGGGGGGGGGAGTGGAGGGACGGTTTTTTCGGAGAATTAGAAAAAATGAGGCATTTTAACTTACGAACGGGTTATCACATCTTAATGAAATTTGATATTTAGAAGTACCTCGTGTCTCAGAGCTCTTATTATAAATCCCGACAAGATCCAGTGACATTGGGGGAGTTAGAAGGGGAGACTGGAAATCTTGGAAAACGCTTAGAGTGGAGAGATCGTAATGAAACTTAGTGGGAAGAAGTTCCTGGCGCTTGGCTCTTCCGACCTCGTCACAAATGCCTTATGAGCTCTCGGCTCTTGTTAAGGTTTAATATCACTCTTTACTTTCATTGAAAAAATATTGTTCATATCTAATTTGCGTTTGTTTTTAATATCGTAGCATAGGGTTATCCTTAATTCCAGGTATTTTTCTAAACTAAGGGAGGACTGAGATTAAATTCATGCTCATCTGAATATTCATTCAAATCATCTATAAATGATTTGACCTCTCACATAAACTTTTGTAAACATGGGCCCGAAACACTATTTTGGGGCTCAGGTAGGCTACCCTTCTATCCATTAAGAGAATTCATTGGCCAACGCACTAATACATAATGTTCGACTGTGTGATTCTCTATAGCCATTATTCATATTCATATTGGATAAACGTACTATTTCCATCATGAACACACCCCTTTTTTTTGGGAATTTAGTTTGAATTCCAAAATTGCACAAATGCAGTCTTTTGAGAACTGCATAGCAAACAACTTTGATAATTATTTGAAGAGTAAAAAAAATTCAGCTATGACCTTAAGCCGTGACAGCGGCAATATCAGAATTCAGACAATGATTCATAGCTATCGTTTCCTCTTTTTTTTCTCGTACCCAGTATGCCTGGCAGGAGGCTTGATCTTCCATACAAGATGTATATCTGTACATCCATAAATAGAAAAATTGTCATTACATATGCGGTTCTAGTGTATAGTACAAAGCACTTTATCTTCTTAATATCTTGGTCAGGTGAGCACCAAATTTGGGTGCGATCTTTCCTTTATAGCCACTTTATTCAATGGGCTGACGATACTTTGATTTACGTTTAAGCTGCCTCATTGGCTATAATGAGATCCTTTATTTATTGTGAAATATAAATTCCCCGTGCGTTTAATTTATTGAAATATATCTGCTACTTGTTCTTCTATTCAAATGTGCTTTTTGAAAGGAACTTGATGTCACCAGTAGCTCGCTACAGGTGAATCTAACGCAAGGACTTCCAATGTCAGAAGTCATATATGTCAACAGTTATAACAATAATAATTTATTCATGGTAATCCACTTCAAACAATTTACAATCCCCCAAACCGGTAGCGCCAGTTTGCAAATACTTACAGGGGGGAGTGGTAATGCATTTTTCCGTGTCAAGTTGGGGTAGGAATTTTGGCAGTTTTTCCATAAAAATACTGAGAAGGCATTGTTCAGCGAAAATGCCCCTAAAAAAGGTATTTTTGAAAATCTTTGGGGGACATACCATCTAGGTGAGGTCCCCTGCCCTATCCCGGATTGAGGATATTTCATAGTCATAGAATACAAACAGAATCTGGTAAGGTTGTCCACAAAACTATATTTAAAAAGAAAAATATAAACAGACAAAAAACAAAACAGAATTTTCTTTTACTAAAAATCTAAAAATTTTAAGCGAAAATTGAAAAGGTTTAATGGAAAGTTAAACCTTTATATGACATGAAAATTTGTCGTTTGAAAATTATTAAATATGGCAAGACTGTCTTTGTTTGCATTTTTATCTTTAGCAAATTCTTATTTTTTTTCGGGAGCAGGAGGAAACTTCTTTTTAGTTTTTAAGAACATTTGAAAATAAAAGTATGTTTCACATTAAAAAAAACTGTTTCTATTTTATTCTTTATCATCTTGCAGGATCTTGTGGGAAATAAGTAGTATCCCCCTCTTCTTTTGAGGAGCCAGATAGGGGGTATGCTATAGGAGTAACTGATCCTTCAATACGTTATTACGAGCACCTTAGTCTTACGTAACACTATAGAGCACCTGTAACGGTATAGCACACCTGTATGTTACGTAATAGGGTTTTTTACTTTTGGTTGTTACATAATAAGGTTGGTTAACTTTATGTGTTATGTAATATGGACTTTTTACTCTTGGTTGGTACATAATAAGGGTTTGTTTACTTATGATTGTAGATTTTTCTGCAAACAGATACAGGTGGTTGTTACGTAATATGAATTGTTTACTTATGTCGAGGGATGATGTAGTCTTAAGGACTTGACAGATTTATCGGGAGTGACGTAATCTTATGTGGATTGGTTAATTTATTGGTAATTACGTAATCTTGCGTGACCTGTTAGAGGACAGGACTCCATAGTGAATCCCCGCTTGTAACTTAGCAGAGCACACATGTGGGTGTTATGCAATGACGGTGTACACATGGGTGTTACGTAATGACGGGGACCCACGTGGGATGTTACGTAATGATAACGCACACGGGGATGTTACGTAATGGCAGCACACGTGTGGGTGCTACATAATGACAGTGTACACGTGGGTGATACGTAATGACAGCACACACTCGATGCAAACCTGGGAGTTACGTAATGCTTTAAGAGATTTCATTTACTTTCAATGGGTTTTTTTCAGGGAACCTTTATATTCTAAGGTTTTTTGTCCAAATTAGTATTCGAAAGAGCTTTTGCCTAATAGAATGGAGTGTTAGGCAGCTGGACTAGGAAAGTGTTTCTAATATTATTATTCGGATAGTAGTTTCTACAATATAACCTATTCCATACTAGGAGAATTCCTTATCCTGCATTCTAGAATAATTATGTGGATCGTTTGTTTTCCTATGTATGCAACAATCAACATACAGGGGAGAAAATTGATTACTATAAATTGGTTCCATTTGATGTGAACCTGCTTGTTAAGTAACGCATTAGAGGGTATTATCAGATAATATTGGGGGTTGTTCTTAATGTATTTTTTGGTAATAGAGTGTTTTACCCTATCGCAAATTGAATGAGCTATCAGAGATGAAATGAAAGCGAAAGTATCATTATGGCTAGAATATTGTGCACCTCCAAATAAAATCAAAACAACTTCTTTTCCTCTTAACTACACATAATTTTACAATTATATTAGAGGCAATCTTGAACGAACCTAGGTACATAGGCTTCAGGGTGCTTAAATTACATTAGTGAAATACATTGAAGACTAATCCTAGAACAAGAAACCTAAAGAATGAAGGCTTTTTTGTAAATACAACTTTTATTAATAAAAAACAAACATTATAAAATCATGAAATCACAGAAATGGCAATTCAAACTCAACAAACGAAAAAACGAAACGTGAAGAAACCTTACTTAGGATAAAATATAAACAAAAGCACAAATCACAGAAAGGTTGTGGGGCTCTAGTAAGCAATTCCAAGGAGTAATGGGTGAATAAACGATGTTAGAGGTTAATTTAAGCTATATTAAGATATGTTTCAGAGAGTTTTTAATGAAAATATCTCGTTTCCTTGAGGTAAGACTATGTATTACTGGTTCAAAAGCGCAAATTTAAATAATATTTTTTTTCGTATTTTGCGTAATCTCGTTAGGGGTAAATTTCTGAGAGCTCTACATGAAAATGCCCCGTTTCTTTGACTGAGTACTAGAGTTCAGTGGCCTTCAGTCGAAAAAAGATTATTTTAAAACATCCGGCTTAACTTTAAGCTGCAGAACATGTTAGTCCATGGCAAGTCACGCCACCGTTACAATATGTTGATATAGATTTGTAGGAGTTTTTAACCAAACTAAGAGAGAGATCAGCTGCATTTGGTCCAAAATTTACACACAAAGACAGACATACAAAAACACACATGGACATAAACACAAAAGCAAACAGACAGACACCGAAACACCCAAACAGGCACTCAGTCACACAGGCACGCTGGGACAGAGACAAAAACAGGCATAAAAACACAAATTTTGACACACAAACATAAAGAGGCATACACACAAAAACACAAAGACAAATACAGAAGCAAACAAAAAGAATCTCAGTCACGCAGGCATGGTGGGAGAGAGACAAAACGCACACACAAAACATACAGAGTCAGACACAACAAACCAAAAATAAAAACACAGAGACATCAAAACGGTCGCTCAGTCAAACACGTATGGTGGGAGAGAGACAAAAAACACACGTAAAAATTCAAGGTCAGACACACAAGCAGACAGAGTCAGACACAGAAAAAACAAGACAGACATAGAAACATGTGGAAAGGCGATCAATCAAGCAGTCCGCTGGGAGAGAGACAAAAAATACACAGAAAAGCCCAAAGTGAGACACAAAAAAACAGTCAGACAAACATAACCACAAAGACAGACACAGAGACATGTAAACAGACGATTTTCTCATACAGGCACGCTGGGAGAAAGACAAAAAACACACACAAAAACAAACAAAAAGACAGTGTGACTCTGCTTGTGAAACAGAGAGACAAAAATTACACAGGCAAAACACAAAGTCAACCACACAGACGCACAAACACACAGAGTAAGGTTCACAAAGGAATACACAGAGATATGCAAATAGACAATTAGCCACACGGGTGTGGTGGGACAGAGCGAAAAACATACACAAAAACCCAATCAGACACACAAACACACAGAGTCAGACATACAAAACGCAAAAGCCGACACAGAGACATGCAAACAGACGTTCAGTCACACATTCACGATGGGAGGGAGACAAAAATACATGCAAAAACACAAAGTCAAACACACAAACACACATATATAGACACACAGGCATGGTGGGAGAGAGAGAAAAAAAAATACACAAAGTTAGAGACACAAACACACAGTCAGCCGCACAAAAACACAAATACAGATGCTCACTCTTTTTCTTGCCTGCTAGTAGGTGAGGTTAACCTGAGTTAACTTACACAGGATTGTTTATGTTAAGTTAGTTGGATGACGAGTTATTTAACGTTAGCCTAACGTTAGGTACAATTGTGTTTTTGTGTGTGTTTGTTTTGTCTCTTTCTCACCATGTTTGTGTGAATGGGCGTATGTTTGCGTGTCTCTGTGCCTGTCTTTGTGTTTTTATGCGTCCGTCTTTGAGTTTTTAAGTGTATGACTCTGTATAATTTTGTGTGTGTGTTTTTCTCTCTCTCACAATGCCTGTGAAACAGAGCGTCTGTTTTCATGTATCTGTGTCGGTCTTTGTGCTTATGTGTGTCTTATTCGGTACGTTTGTGCATTTGCGTGTCTGACTTTGTGTCTTTCTTGTGTATGTTTTCTATATCCCTCTCTCACCATGCTTGTGTGAGTGGCATATTTTTGCATGTCTCGGTGTATGTTCTTGTTTTTTGCGTGTATTACTCTGTGCGTTTGTGTGTCTGATGTTTGTTGTCTTCTGTCTCTCGTTTTGGGGTGTGTGGTTTTTGTCTACCTCTTACTGTGCCTGTTTGACTAAACGTCTGTTTGCATGTCTCTATGTCTTTTTTTGTGTTTTTGCGTATCCGAATCTGTGTGTTTGTGTGTCTGATTTTATTTTTGTGTGTGTTTTTTTCTCTTTCCCACCGTGGCTGTATGACTGAGCGTCTGTTTGCATGTCTCTTTGTCTGTCTCTGTGCTTTTATGTGTCTGTGTCTGTGTGTTTGTGTGTATGACTTTGTGCTTTTTGTGTTTGTTTTTTCTGTCTCTCTCCCAGGATGCATGTGTGACTGAGTTTCTGTTTGTGGGTTTCTGTGTCTTTCTTTGTGACCTTGTTTTTCTGAATGTGTGTATTTCTCTGTTTGTATATCTAACTTTGTGTTTTGGGTGTTTTTTTTTGTCTTTTTGACCATGCCTGTGTGATTGAGCATTTGTTTACATATCTCTCTGTTTGTCTTTGTGTTTTTTGTGTCTGAATCTATGTGTTTGTGTATTTGACTTTGCATTTGTGTGTGTTTTTGTCTCTCTATCGTCTTGCCCATATGACTGAGCGTCTTTTTGCTTATCTCTGTGTCTGTCCATTTGTTTTATAAGTATGATTATGTGTGTTCGTGTTTCTAACCTTATGTTATTATATGCATTATTTGTCTGTCTCCCACCGTGATTAAGTGACTGATCGTCTATTTGTATGTCTCAGTTTCTGTCTTTATGCTTTTATGTGTCTGACTCTGTGTGTTTGTATGTTTGAGTTTGTGCTTTCGTGTGTGTTTTATTCTCTCTCTCTCCGTGCCTGTGTGACCAAGCATCTATTTGTATGTCTCTGTGTCTGTCTTTGTGTGTCGGAATCTATGTTTACGTGCTTTTTTGTCTCTCTCTCTCTCTCTCACTGTGCCCATCTGACTTAGCGTCTTTTTGCATATCTCTGTGTCTGCTTTTGTGTTTTATGTATCAGATTATGTGTGTTCGTGTGTCTGATTTTATGTTCTTATATGCATTTCTTGTCTGTCTCCCACCAGGATTGTGTGACTGATCGTCTATTTGCATATCTCAGTCTCTGTCTTTGTGCTTTTACATGTCAGATTATGTGTGTTCGTGTGTCTGATCTTATGTTTTTATATGCATTTTTTGTCTGTTTCCCACCAGGATTGTGTGACTGATCATCTATTTGCATATCTCAGTCTCTGTCTTTGTGCTTTTATGCGTCTGACTCAGTGTGTTTGTATGTTTGACTTTGTGTTTTTGTGTGTGTTTTTTTGTCTCTCCCACCGTGCCTATATGACTGAACGTCTCTTTGTATGTCTCTGTTTCTGTCTTTTTGTGTGTCTGAGTTTGTGTGCTTATGTGTTGATGTGTCTAGCTTTGTGTTTTTTGTGTGTGTGTTTTTTTTTGTCTCTTTCTCACCATGCTTGTATGACTGGGTGTTTGTTTGCATGCTTCTTTTCAGTCTTAGGGTTTTATGTGTCAGAGTCATTTTTATGGGTGTCTGACTATGCGCTTTGTGTGTAATTTTTCTCTCTCCCATGGTGGCCTTAAGACTGAGTGTCTGTTTGTATGTCTATGTCTTTGTTTTTTGTGTGTGTTTGTCTGACTCTGTATGTTTTTATGTTTATGTGTCTCACTTTGGGTTTTTGTTTGTGACTGGGCTTCTGTTGCATGTCTCTTTGCCATTCTTTGTGTTTTTATGTGCATGACTCTGTTTTTGTGCGTTTCTGACTTTGCGTTTTTGTGTGTGCATTTCGTCTCTCTCTCCCACTTTGCTTCTGTGACTGAGCATCTTTTTGCATATCTCAGTGTTTGTCTTTGTGCTTTTGTGTTTCTGGTTCTGTGTATTTGTATCTCTGACTTCGTTTTTTATTTGTGTTTTTTGTCTCTCTCCCATCATGCCTGTGTAACTGAACGTCTGGTTGTATGTCTCTGTATCTGTCCTTGTGTTTTTGTGTGTCTGACTTTCCCTTTTTGTGTGTGTGTTTTGTATCTTTCTCATCGAGCCTGTATGACTAAGCGTCTGTTTGCATGTCTTTGTGTTTTTATGTGTCCGACTCAGTTTGTTTGTGTGTCTAACTTCGTTTTTATTTGTGGTTTTCGTGTTTCTTCCACCATGCTTGTGTGACTGAGTGTCTATTTCCATGTCTCTGTGTCGGTCTTTTTGCTTTTGTGTGTCTGACTCTGTGTATTTGTGTGTGTTTTTTGGCTCTTTCCCCGCCATGCCCGTGTGACTGAGTGTCAGTTTGCATGTCTCTGTGTCAGTCTTACTGTTTTTAAGTTTCTGACTGTGTATTTATGGGTCTGAATTCGTGTTTTTGTCTGTGCTTGTTGTCTCTTACCTCTCTGTCTCTCTCCCCACAATGCCCGTGTATTTTGCCGTTTGTTTGTATGTGTTTGTGTCTGTCTTTGTGTCTTTTGTGTTGGACTCCATGTGTTGGTTTGTGTGACTTTGTGTTTCTGGTGTGTTTCTCTCTCTCTGTCTCTCTCTCTTTCTCTCTCTCTCTCTCTCTCTCTCTCTCTCCCTCTCTTCATGCCTGAGTGACTGAGCGCCTGTTTACATGTCTCTGTGTAAGTTTTTGTGTGTTTACTCGTCTGAATTTTGGGTTTTTGTGCTTGTGGTTTTTTGTCTCTCTCCCAGCGTGCCTTTGCAAATGAGTGTCTGTTTCCATGTTTCTGTGCCTTTCTTTGTGTTTTTGTGTGTCTTACTCTGCATGTTTGTGTTACTGACTTTGTGTTTTGTGTGTGTTTTGTATCTCTCTCTCACCTTGCCTGTGTGACCAAATATCTGTTTGCATGTCTCTGCGGTTCTCTATGTATTTTTTGTGCCTGATTCTGTGTGTTTGTTTGGTTCACTTTGCGTTTTGTCTTCGTTTTTTCTCTCTCCCACCGTGCCTTTTTGACTGAGTGTGTACATGCATGTCTCTGTCTCGGTCTTTGTGGGGTTTTTTGTGTCTGATTCTTTTTGTTTGTGTGTTTTTGTTTGTGTGTGTTTGTGCGAGTGTCTTTGTTTGTCTGTGTCTATGTGTGGATTTGGGAAAAAAATCCAGCATATCTCTCTTGGACTCTGGTTAAAAACCTCCACTAACCTTTCTTAACATATTGCCACGGTTGCGTGAATTGTCATAGACTAGTAGGTTCTACGGCTTAAAGTTAAGCTGGGGAGTGTTAAAGGAATTTTTTCAACTAAGGGGGACTAGAATTTAATACACAGTCAAAGAAGCGGGGCATTTTCTTTAAAAGCCTCATAGAAATAAGATAAGATATTTCATAGAAATATTTAAGAAGAATATTATTCAAATATTCACTTGTTGACCAGGAATACATAATCTTGCCCCAAAGAAACGGCGCATTTTCATTTAAACCTCTCAGGAATATGTCTTAATATGGCTTAAATTTACCTCTGATAACAACTCTCCACCATTCCTTCCCTGGTATTACTTGCTATAGCCCCCGTGTTTCTGTAATTCAAGCTTGTTTTCGCTTATATTTTATCCTATATCAGGTTTTCTCACGTTCTGTTTTTTCGTTTGTTAAAGTTTCAATTGTTTTTTCAATGATATCACAATTTTTTAATATTTTTTTATTAATAAAAGTCGTATGTACAGAAAAAGCCTTCATTCTTTGTATTTTTAGGATGAACCTTCAATATATTTCACCAGTGCAATTTAAGCATCTTGTAGCCTATGTACAAAAGTAGGATTGTTTAAGATTGCCTCTATTATAGCTGTAAAATTTTGTGTAGTGAAGAGAAAAAGAAAGACTTTTGATCGTATATCAAGGTGCACCACATTCTAGCCATAATGAAACTCTCGCTCTTATTTCATCTCTAATAGAACATTCAAGTTGCAAAAGAGTAAAAGACTCTTTTACTTAGAAAAATGCTCTAAGAACAGCCCCCAATATTACCTGATAATACCCTCCAAAGCTTTATTTAACAGGCAGGTGTACATCCAATGTAACCAGTATCTAGCAATTGATTTTCTTCCCAGCATGTTAATTATTGCAGACAACATTCTAGAATGATCATTCTAGACATCATTCTTAAATCATTCTAGAGGGTGGGATAGGAATTTCTCCTTGCGTGGAATAGGTTATAACGTAAAAAGAATTACCTGAATAATAATATTAGAAAGGCTTTCATAGTCCAGCTGCCTACCACTCCATTCAATTGAGATAAAGCCTCTTTCGAATCCCAATGTGGACAAAATCTTTATAATATAAAGGTTCTCTGAAAAAAAAAGTATTGACAGAAAATGAAATCTCTTAAAGTATTAAGTAAGACCCATATGTGCATCGTCATTACGGAACAATCACGTGTGTACCGTCATTACCGAACATCCACGTGTATGCCGTTCTTATGTAGCACCCACGTGTGTGGTACCATTATGTAACACCCATGTTTGCACCGTCATTATGTAACATCCGCCATGTGCGCTGTCATTACATTAACATCCAACATGTGTCCCCTTCATTACATAACATCCATATGTGCACCGTCCATAATTACATAATACCCATTAATGCCCATTACTGGGTATTAATGGGGTATCAAATTGGGTTAATTACCGGGTATTAAATTATGTAATGGGCCATTACTGACCTGTTACATAATACCCATGTGCTTTCTGTGCTCAATTACAAGAGGGTCCCCTACGGGCCCTGACCTTTCAAACGTCACGCAAGATTACGTCATTTCCAATAAATCCACTGTCACCCCCAAGAAATCTATCAGGTTACTGAAGAATGCATCATTCCTCCAGATAATTAAACGGTCCCTATTTTGTAATAACCATCTACATCTATTTGTATAAGTAAACAAAGCCCTATTATGTACCAACCAAGAGCAAAAACTCTCTACTATGTAACCTGCAAAGTAAACAAACCCTGCTATGTAACAATCAAAAGTAAACAAATACTATTACGTAGCCTACGAGTATACTAATCATAAGAGGGGCACTATATTATTTTGTATGAGCCAGGTCTGCGTAATAAAGTCTTGGGGGATTGGGTTCTCCTATAGTATATCCCCCGTCTGGTTGCTCAAAACCAGAGAAGGAATACTACTGAAATGAAGGTAAATATTTTGCATTTCTTTCTAATGAAACTCGTACCTACGATAGTTTTATGTAGTAAATTGCGAAAGCGACCAAAAAATCATTAAAAAGTTTGACAGGTGGCAACTCTGAGCAACTCAAACTTTATAGTGATGTAATACTGATCAATCTTTTAATACTAGAAAAACTTAATAGTTAAATCAAACAGGTAGAGACGTCCTTCACAGAAAACTTCCCCACCGGAGAATTCCACCTCCTCTGGATTATTCTCCCCCATTTTTCTCAAATGCATTGGATCACAATTTTGCGATATACATTTTGTTCAAAATAGTCCAAAGGTCAAATAACCGTGCCCTAGGGTTTAATAAGCCCCGTTCCAAACGCTGGAGCAAGGGCTGTAAGCTATAAAAGCTGTCCATTGTTAGGATATAAGGTTGTTATGCGAAGGATTGTCATATAAACTTTGGAAGGGCCCTATAGCTGAAAGGATGCTTTTTAATGCCAAAACATCCTAACTCGCATTGAAACTTTAAATAATTACAGAATTTGTTCAGAGGAATGGGTAGGGGACGGGGGTAGAGTTAGAAATTTATATTTAATCCTTTTTTATTTCTGGGAATATTTCTAATCTAAGCTGTTATCGTGAAAATAAAGATTACCATTAAACCCCAAAATTTGTAGAATTTATTTTGACTAGGAGGGGGACTGCTCGTGGTCGCAGAAACTTCGGAGGATGCTCATTCAATTGAAATTTGAGAGTTCTAGTCATTTTTTATAAGTCAAAAATGATCAGAGAGATAGAGACCAATCTGATTGATATTAACTAATCTTGGACATCTGATCGACATTTTGATGTATCTATTTTGCACTTTCCCTGCGGCTGCTTAATTTTGTTTGCGGCAGAATTTTTCACAGGAAATAATTATTCGGGGAGAAATTTTCATTCGAGGGATTTTCCAATGTGGATTTCCTGGGGGGGGACTTTCCGGTGGGAATTTTTTTGGGGGAAACTCCGGTTCCCAACTCATACCTTTGTCTTTTTCATTGCATTGGGTGCTTATAAATGTTTACTATATTTTTAAACGGGTACTTAATTTCTAAACATGGATTCAAAACTTAAATTAAAGCATTTAAAAACGAAAGTGCAAGCTCAGAACTCTTATGCTGATTGACTAAAAATTGTTATTGTTTAAATCCTTATGATTAACAGCTGTTATAATATTTTGAAGAAATCAACGTATCAAGTCCTGATTCTAGCTGCATCTGACTCAGTTTTATAATTTTTACATTACTAGGAGCGTCAACTGGTGGAAGGGGAATTAATTCTTATATTTTTTGCCCTTCTAGATTTTAAAAAAATACTTTTTTTGGTATTTTCACTGACGAACAAATTAAAAAAATTTGGCTCTTCCTTCCTTACATTAAAAAAAAATACATTTACTCGCCCCCATCTACATTTTTGTAAATTAACAGCGCTTTCTCTTTGATGCGTTCTGCAAACCCGGAATCAAGTTCTGTTTAAGGAAAATGTCTGAATTTAAACATAATTTATTGTCTAATTACGTTATTTGAAAAAGTTTTTTACAAACTGATCTATTCATCCACTTTCAAAAATTCCTATGGTTAAGTGACTTGCAGAATTTATTTTTAGCACACCATTTGATGAATGCATTTCAATCTACGATAAAAAAAAACTTTCTGCTAATAATTAAACTAAACTGCACAAAAAGCAGCCAGACCGTAATTTCGGAATAATTATTAGAAAAAAGCTAAATTTAATCCAATTAGAAGCATGATCGTACTCTGATGACCAATCTTAACTAAATTCGATATTTTAAGCCTCAAATGGGTTTAATTGATGCTGTTTGTGAGTGTTTCGAAATCAATATGCTACATTAGAAATTTTTTTTCCCGAAAGTAATCAACCAAAAAAGAAGCATTCAAAATCACAGCTTAGATACCAATACAGTTATGATTTATGAAACTCCTATCTTGCCCTTGAGAAGCTTTTGGTACAGAGCTCTGAACTTGGCACCTCCTCCAAGCCTGCGCTCCGACACGTAGATGTACTACAACACCATAAGCGGGAACACGATTTTGTTTTGTTGCATACACAGCTTAGATACCAATATTGGTATCTAAGCTGTGCTGCCAGTTTCCTGTCTCCAGCCTCTAGCATCGCTACCGCGCACTGTGTCCCAAAAATAAATTGAGTTTTCATAACTATATTGGTATCTAAGCTGTGTTCGAAATATATATACTTTTCAATTCAGTAATATTCAGTCTACATTGGAAGAACATAAAAAAGTGAATGGGAACCATACGTCCAAAAATTGATTGGAAACTGAATAAGTGAAAACTCATAGTTCGTCTAAAAAACAAAACAATAATAATGTTAACAGCAACGTCATCTAGTGCTAACTAACACCATCTTGTGGTTGGTTATAAAAAGTTAACTACCTTGATTGCATGTATCTTTTAAAGTCTTTATTTTAATGAAGGTTTATGTGTTGCCGAAAATAATAAACAATTTTTTCATAAGGGCATAATAGATACATTTTTTTTACTTTTAAACAAATTAATTTACTCTTAATTATTTTATATTAAATGACATAGTACAAAACAAAACGATCCGCTTACTTTTAGAATATTTCAGATTCAATTTAACTAAAAGGGGATAGTTAATTAACGTATAATGAAGTTTGTTTTGAATGCTTTTATTTCTGGGGGGGGCAACACTGTACTATCAGGAGTGGTAGCAGTTTCAATTCCTGTCAAACTTAAAATATTAAAAGGCCAATATTTAATCACATCTCTAATATGTTTCTATTACTTTAGAACTAAGAGATTTATAGGGGTCTGGTAATGGAGGGAGGATAAAAACAACAAAATTGTAAGAAAACATTGTGGGGATAGAAAACTATTTTAGGACTATGAACCATGATATTTTTTATGATCCAGCCAGTCCCACCCTCCATAGGAGCTGCTTATTAGCTTCGGGTTTTTACCTCAGAAATATGTGCATTACATTGGGGGGGAATAGGGGAGGACTATATTGTTTACAAATGGTGTAAAATGTATAACTTGTCTGTTGAAGTTGAAGCATATTGATATTAAGGGGAGAGGGCCAATGGCGTAATTTTGTCTAAATCCTGGGGGAAGGGACAAAGTTGGAGCAAATTTTCAAAATTCAAGTGAAAAACTAAAAACTGGCCATTTGTTACCATAAAGGTACTATTTAAAAAATAGTGACGAAGACCACACTGCCTTTCCATAACAAACAAATACAACGTAGAGACAATAGGGAAAATTTCAAGACAGTGGAAATTATTTCTGTAGATATTTCGGCCCTATGTCCAAGGGCCGTCTTCAGCACAATACAAGAATAAGAGAGAAACTATATATATACATATATATATATATATATATATATATATATATATATATATATATATATATATATATATATATATATATATATATATATATATGTATATGATTTCGATTGATTCTCGAACCACCTGTTTTGAAAACTCTTCACTCATTAGTAATGATTTGGGAATAAAACAGGTGGTTCGAGAATCAATTGAAATTAATCTCAAAATAAATAATAATATTTCTTTGACATACTCAAATTTAATTAAAAATGATCGAACAAAATATTTTACTAAACCGAGTTATAATAGTACTGAACCAACTACGAAATGGCCTTTGAGACAGGCTGCTAAACAAGCAAGATTAGCTTTAAGAAATTGCATCTAATCATTTTATTCTCTTCAGTTTGAATGAGCTTATATTCTCATTTCATTCTTTTCGCCAGTCCTGGTTGAACTTCGTTGAAGTAAGGATGCTAGGGCTATTTTTAAAAAAAAAGTTTTAAAAAGTGCTTTTAATTATTCAGTTTTAATCCTCACAATTTGATGTAAGTTCTTTTATAAATATATAGTTTCTCTCTTATTCTTGTATTGTGCTGAAGACGGCCCTTGGACATAGGGTCGAAATATCTACAGAAATAATTTCCACTGTCTTGAAATTTTCCCTATTGTCTCTACGTTGTATTTGTTTGTTAGGTACTATTTAGTTCTATAAAAGTACTGTAAAGGTACTTTATAGCACTATAAAAGCAAATATGTACTAAGAAACTGATTTGTTTTTGTTGAAGCTTGAATTATTTAGGTTTATCCTAGTTTTGACAAGATCTTGGAA
Source organism: Artemia franciscana (assembly GCF_032884065.1). Taxonomy (NCBI): domain Eukaryota; kingdom Metazoa; phylum Arthropoda; class Branchiopoda; order Anostraca; family Artemiidae; genus Artemia; species Artemia franciscana. The sequence continues at coordinate 14,347,945 of NC_088880.1, read as the reverse complement.
GAAACTAGATTCAGCTGGGGGAACAAACTGAGGTAAGGGGGGGGGTGAACCGAGGTCTGGGAAGGGAATCCCCCTGCCTCATAGCAAATTACACCCCTGGAGAGGGCGCTACCTTACAAGGCTCCCATGTTTTTGGTGGGAGGCATAATTCTGGGATTTTCTTCTACTCTAGGACTGGCTCCCATTGTCTAAGAAAGCTGTAGGTCAAAGAAAAACTTTTAACCCATGGGCGTTTGATATAATATTACTTAGAAACTTTTCTCTGGGGGACACATATGTGCTGCTTCACTTTTTGTGGTCACCAGTCAAGGTTACACAGTAGGTCTTATCCCCTGTGGCTTGGCAGTTAGTATAACTGAAGTAATTATCCAGAATCTACATAGTTTAAGAAACGGTAATTGCCTAATCAACTAGTGCCAGTTTCGCATCTTCCATTCATAAAAGTCAGCATTTGAATTTGACTTTGAGTAAATATGGCCATTCATACCTTAGCCTTCTGACATATGATTTTATACTGATGAATTCAAAATATGTCATTGGACGCTAATCTGTCAGAGGTCCAAAGCCACAAGTCTCCCACTGTTTCCATAGATAATATTTAAATATGTTGTCTTGTCCAAGGGTCTGTACACTTTTACAACAGGTGTATATGGTAATATGCCTTCAAACGCGGGCTCAATCTCACCACTTATGCCAACGATTCTGCTTTTTGTGCCTTGAAACCTACTCTAAGCTATTCCTCTATGTCTATAGTACTGTCCCTGTTACTTTCCCCTTCCAATGTACAAACATTGAGAAGTCCACAATGCCTAAAGTCATGTCATCCCTTGGCATATTTTAATCAATAAATGAAATATTGCCTTAACGGCACTCCCGGTAGGAGGCACTTCTTTAGTAATTACTATTCTATTGACTGTAAAGTCATGGCTGGTATAAATGTCGATACTCAAGTTGGGACGAAAGAATACTGCCTTGTCATTATGGAACTAGGTTGGAAAGTAACAAAGTTGAAGAATTAAAAAAAAGTTTGAAAGCTTATATTTGGCAAAAAAACGAAAAAATTTCCTTACTTTTCTGGCATTTTATTTATGCATGAAGTTTTACACATTGATTGAGAGTTTATCTCCTAGCCCTACAAGCTGATAATAATTACTAGCTACAAATAACAATACTAATCTGTACTAGAATTCCCAAAATTTAGCAGTTTTGTTCTCAGCAAGGCTCGAAGACAATACGTGTGCATCCCTTCAGTGTTTACGTACTGCAATAATACATAGCATCAAACTCTTGCCTAATTCAGGAAGGTTACTCCAGGTAGTGTTTCAGAGCAACTCTTTATACCTTCATGGCCCACCTACTTTTAATCCTAATATACCTTCGACACTCGCTTGTGATTGAAAAGAGGCTAAGACTGTTCAGTCGAAACTAGCGCCAATGCTACTTTCCGTTATTCTACCTCTGTTTTGATTATAGCTCACGGGTGAATGATTTTAATATACTATTTCTCCCAGTCGTGAGTTGGAACCATGTTTTACTGAATCTTCCGAGAATCTCTGCATTTTTTTTTCCTAGTGTGCCAAGGTTTGCTTTGGCCCACCCAGTTGCATAAATTTTCGAAATCTAGGGAGGTAATTTTGTTGTGTTATTCAATTTAAATACTAAGAAAGAGTATTTTTCTATGAAAACACATTTTTTGTTTCAAATCTAGGGATCCCCCAATATGCAGCTCTGAATATTACTTTTTATATAGTTGAAGGGAGCCTTGAGTGCTAGAGACTGACAGACCAGATACGTGTTGGGGTTCTTATTACTTTTTATATAGTTGAAGGGAGCCTTGAGTGCTAGAGACTGACAGACCAGATACGTGTTGGGGTGCTTATTACTTTTTATATAGTTGAAGGGAGCCTTGAGTGCTAGAGACTGACAGACAGGATACGTGTTGGGGTGCTTGATAACGTGACCGAACCATCTTAACTCTAGTATGCAATTCACAAGCCTTTGGTTGTGAGTTTAATTAGACGGTGATTAATATTCCTTTGGCTATGCTTGAGGCAGGATTTTTATACTCCTCAATAAAAATAATTCGTCAGTGTTACATAAATCAAAAGGTTATTACTCAGAAGTTTCATTAAACTGTTATTATGCATTAATTAGGGTACGAATAATAATAGACATGTTTTTTTTTTCTCTTTAAAAATAAAAATTAAAAAGTGATTCGACAGAAAATTTGAAATACTACCCAAAATGAAAGTTTATTATTTGGAATGTATTAGTAACCTTAATTGCATGTACAGCCCACCTTTAACACAAACAAAGGAATTTATTTCGTGAAGGTACTACCTTTCTTAGGGGGGGGGGTATCCAAAAAAAAGTAAAATGTGTAAGTTATTAGTCCTGGTTTTCACTGAGAACTGGATAAGAATAGAGAGATTTCCAAAACAGATCTACCACGTTCCCCTGATGTTATTTTTTGAAGAAGAAGAAGATATATGATAGCATCGATGAAAAATAGTGTACTATCTTCTGTTGGTATTTTTGGACTCTAAAGCTAAAACTTTAATTTTGAAACAAATAGTAAAGCTTCCAAGCCACACTTGATATTTTTGAAAGAAGGTGTAAACTATTTTCCCAGAATTGTGCTGCGAGACCAACACTTTGGTTCTGTCCCGTTTTTTGTTTTTTACCTATGCCGCCATTCTCAGCTTATTCCTAAAAACTGGTAAGGGTCTAACCTGTGCGGTTTTTACGGAAAGTGTGGACCTCAGGCAAGATTGATGAATTTGACATTACATTTTGGAAAGCTCCACACAACTCTTGCCTGGGGCCAAAAAGAATGGTTTTTGCTTGTCCACGAGCCAGAGACTATGGTGTGGGAAGTGAAGTGGAGTTATATAGCCGATGTCAGAGAGTAGTATTTTAAGTTGTGCAGCCAAGCTTTCGTTTCATCAAACCATGTTTCTGCTTTGGAGTGGAAAGCTCCGTTCTAGCAGGCAAGCAGGCAGGCACCACTTTCAAATTGAAGATGGACTAAAATCTATAAGTGTTAAATATATACGGCAGTTACCCGGCCCCACAGCCAATATATCTTCTTTGAGTGATAAATAGAAAAATTTACAGAAGCAAAAATGTGACATTTTCCCACGGGTCCGAAAGTGCTGCCATCTATTGTTTCTACCCATTTCTGTTCGTGATTTCAGCTGAGTTTATCATTCGGTTTTTCGGACTTGGGATTGCAGTAGAGAAATGGTATCAGATGTGCCTAATAAACTTTAAAAGTTCTCTCATTGCTAATGAAATTGAAGCTTATCCTAAATTTTTTTTGGTGGCAATCGATAGCACTTGATGAGCTGATCAAAGTAAATGACATCCATTTTTTGGTACAAACATTCCTTCATGAGGTATACCAGTTTGAAAGTTTCAAGGGGTTAACAACTTCAGTAGTAAGGTACACACTGAAAAGAAATCTAGGCCGATACAAATTGTGAGACATATAGAGGACTTGTAAACAACAGTCGGCTGTTAGGTAATAATCACCTTCGGCAATGAGGGGTTAGCAACTTTTGCTAGTTGGTGTATCTATTATTTGTTTCCAGTGTATTTGATGGTAAAACCAATTTTGCTCCAGTGGTAAGACATGTAGGGGACTTGTAAGTAATAATCTACTTAACTACATTTATTCGTTTTCGTTGAACTTGATTTCTATCACGGGAGAGGGACTTGTAAGTAATAATCTGTTCACTTTGGGCTAGAAATTTGTGCAAATTGGTGCACATTGTTTTCGACCTCTTTAAATCTGACAGAATTAAGTATTTACACAACGGGTACAAACGATAACGTAAAACAATGAGGTAGTTTCGTAATAATTAGTGTCACCTACAATATTTTAATCCTGAAAAGTTACGGATAGCTTTATAATACCAACTATATTATATAAGATATTGTTCCATGTTTTTATCCGTCACGATGTCTACGATTGAAAAGGATAAAGTTCAACTGGCTGCAAAGTCAATTTAGTCCCTTCTTTCGATATTATTTTGTAGTTGTTATTTTTTCAGCACTGAGGAATAGCCTTTGGTCATGTGATAAATGTTTGCGTTCTTGTTTGAACATTAAATATAAAAAAAACTAATTTTTTTAGCTGAAAGTAAGGAGCGACATTAAAACTTAAAACGAACAGAAATTACTCCAAATATAAAATGGGTTGTCTTCTCCGCAATCCCTCGCTCTCTACGCTAAAGCTTTAATTGTTTTAAAAAGTAGAATTGTGGCAAAGAAACAAACTTTAGCGTAAAGAACGAGGGATTGCGGAGGGGACAACCCATTTCATATACTGAGTAATTTCTGTTCGTTTTAAGTTTTAATGTCGCTCCTTACTTTCAGCTAAAAAAAATAGTTTTTTTTTATTTAATTTCTGAACGTTTTTGAATTAATGCATGTTTGGTTTTGGCTCTCCGCAAATAAATTATTAAAATGAAATTTGTATATTAATTCTTTTTTTGGCTAAATGGCTTTCTCTTAGTTTTGATCAGACGATTTTGAGAAATAAGGGGTGGAGAAGGAGGCCTAGTTGCCCTCCAATTTTTCGGTTACTTAAAAAGGCAACTAGAACTTTTAATTTTTAACGAACGTTTTTATTAGTAAAAAATATACGTAACTTAAGAATTAACTTACGTAACAAACTTTCATAACCTTATATTTTTATTATTTATATGAGGGGGTTTGTACCCTCGTTAATACCTCGCTCTTTACACTAAATCGTAAGTTTTGTCCCAATTCTCTAAGAATGACCCCTGAATCAGAAAGGCCGTAGAATAAATAGTTGAAACTACTAAAAATACTTTAGCATAAAGAGCAAGGTATTTATCTCCTCCTAAATACCTCGCTCTTTATGCTAGAGTATTTTTAGAACCCCTCATATGCGTAATAATCTCTGTTCGTTTTAAGTTTCAATGCTACTTCTTCCTTTCATTTGAAAAAACGTTTTCATGTTTATTTTTCCTTGTTTTCTTATAGTAATGCTAGAGAATCCTGCGCCCTTTTCATTGAATTTTTCTTCCCCCATGACAGATTCCTCCAAGGAAAGATCCTCCAACATAGCCCCCTCTCCTCAGCCCCACCCCCAAACAAAATAAAATCCCCCTGAAAAAGTCTGTACACTTCCCAATAACCATTACTATATGTAAACACTGGTCAAAGTTTGTAACTTGCAGCCCCTCCCCCAGGGATTGTGGGGGAGTAAGTCATCCCCAAAGACATAGTTATTACGGTTTTCGACTATGCTGAACAAAATGGCTATCTCAAATTTTGATCCGTTGACTTTGAGGAAAAAATTAGCGTGGGAGGGGGCCTAGATGCCCTCCAATTTTTTTGGTCACTTAAAAAGGGCAATAGAACTTTTCATTTCCGTTAGAATGAGCCCTCTTGTAACATTCTAGGACCACTTGGTCGATACGATGACCCCTGGGAAAAAAAAATAAAATAAACACGCACCCGTGATTTGTGTTCTGGCAAAAAATACAAAATTCCACATTTTTGTAGATAGGAGCTTGAAACTTCTACAGTAGGGTTCTCTGATACACTGAATCTGATGGTGCCATTTTCGTTAAGATCCTATGACTTTTAGGGGGTGTTTCCCCCTGTTTTCCTAAATAAGGTAGATTTTCTCAGGCTCGTAACTTTTGATGGGTAAGACTAAACTTGATGAAACTTATATATTTAAAATCAGCATTAAAATTCGATTCTTTTGATGTAGCTATTGATATCAAAATTCTATTTTTTAGAGTTTTGGTTACTATTGAGCCGGGTCGCTCCTTACTACAGTTCGTTACCACGAACTGTTTGATACAGTTTTAAAAACTTTGATAGGCTGACAATATCATCATTTAACCGATAATGAAGAAACAAGCACAAACGAGAATGTAAAACAACGAGATAGTTTCGTAATAATTAAAAGAATCTCGTCTATGGTATTATGATCCTGAAAAGTTAGGGATAGCTTTTTAATGCCAACTAGATTATATAAGATATTGTTCCGAGTTTTTCATTCGTCACGATGTCTACGATTCAAAAGGATAAAGTTCAACTGGCTGCAAAGTCAATTTAGTCCCTTCTTTCGATACTATTTTGTTGTTGTTTTTTTCAACGCTGAGGAATAGCCTTTGATCATGTGATTACTGATCGATAGCGAAGAAACAAAACGTAAGTGTTGCTCTCACAACACTTTAGTCGGCGAAGCCGGACAAAGGTTGCCGCAACACTTCCCGTTGCCCGGGCAACGTAGGTCTAGTTGCAACTGATTCTGTCACACATATTTTTATACTCATCATCAAAATTGAGCATGACTTCGGGGAAGCCTTGAAAACCCTCTTTTCTACCCGTTAAAAGGTTTAATTGACCATTTTAACGAGTTAAAAGAATATTGGCTGCCTCCTAATGGGGATATCCCTAACGGGACGGTCCCTGAATATTACAATTTATCTATTTGGAGGGAGCCTTGGTTATATATTGATTATATATAGATTTATTTGCTTCAATAATACAACAGGAATATAGCGTGAATGATGATTCACAGACAGACAAACATTGATAAATAACATACATCAAGTAAATCTTCCAAGTAAAGCATTAGCCCCCCTTAAAAAAAAAGATAATAAAAACAAAAAACAAATAACGTATGCGTTCAGAGGGAAAATGCAAAATTCCGAGCATTCCATTCATTTCTGGTTATAGTGACTCAATAGATTTCAATTCGTAGATTGACTTCAAATTTCGATTTTTAATGCAATGAGCCCCTTTCGAAGTTCTTACGACAACTCCTTCTAAACGAAGTGCCTTGGTCAGAAGAACAAAAAATAATAAATTGTGGCGACATCGCTCTCTACTTGGGCAGTGCTATTAGGCTGCCACCTAGTATCTCTCCCATTACTAAATTAAAAAAGACAAGTTTTTTTTAACTGAAATTAAGAAGCAATATTAAAACTTAAAACGAACAGAAATTACTCTGTATTTGAAAGGGGCTGTTCGCTCCTCAACGTCCCGCTCATTACGCTAAAGTTTGACTCTTTCTCTCAGCTCTACTTTTTGAAACAGTGAAAAGCTTTAGCGTAAAGAGCGGGACGTTGAGGAGGGAACAGCCTCTTTCATATACGGAGTAATTTCTGTTCGTTTTAAGTTTTAATATTGCTCCTTACATTCAGTTAAAAAAATTGTTTTTTTAAATTTAATTTCTCAACATTTTTGAATTAATGCATGTTTTGATTTTGGCTCTCCGCACATGAATAATTAAAAATAAATTTGCATATTAATTTATTTTTATGGCTAAATGGCTTTCTCATAGTTTTGATCGGACGATTTTGAGAAAAAAGGAGTGGGGGTACGCCTAGTTACCCTCCGATTTTTGGTTCTTTAAAAAGGCAACTAGAACTTTTAATTTTTATGAATGTTTTTATTAGTAAACATATACGAATCTTACGAATTAACTTACTTAACAAACTTCTATATTCGTATATTTTTATTACGTATATGAGGGTTTCACCCCTTCGTCAATGCCTCGCTCTTTACACTAAAGCTTAAATTTTCTCCCAATCCCTTAAGATTGACCCCTGAAGTCCCAAAGGCCTTAGAATAAACAGTTGAAATTAATAAAATTACTTTAGCGTAAAGAGCAAGGTATTAAGAGGAGCTGAACCCCTCATATGCGTAATAATTTCTGTTCGTTTTAAGTTTTAATACTGCTCCTTACTTTCGGTTGAAAAAACTTTTCCATATTTATTTTTTTATTGTTCTTAAAAAAATGCTAAAAATTACTGCGCCCCCTTAATGGAAATTCACTTACCCCATGACAAATTCCTCCATGGAAAGCTCCCCCCCCCACACAACCCTCTCCCCCCAACCAAAAAAAATCCCCCTGAAAGCGTCTGTACACTTCCCAATAACCATTACTATGTGTAAACACTGGTCAAAGTTTGTAACTTGCAGCCCCTCCCACGGGGACTGTAGGGGAGTATGTCGTCCCCAAAGAAAAAGTTATTAGGTTTTTCGACTATGTTGAATGAAATGGCTATCTCAGAATTTTGATCTGGTGACTTTGGAAAAAAATGAGCGCGGGAGGGGGCCTACATGCCGTCCAATTTTTTTGGTCCCTTTAAAAGGGCACTAGAACTTTTAATTCCCGTTAGAATGAGCCCTCACAAAACATTCTAGGACTACTGGGTTGATACGATCACCCCTGGGGGAAAAAAACAAACAAATAAACACGCGTCCGTGATTTGTCTTGTGGCAAAAAATGCAAAATTCCACAATTTTGTAGATAGGAGCTTGAAACTTCTACTGTAGGGTTCTCTGATACGCTGAATCTGATGGCGTGATTTTCTTTAAGATTCTATGACTCTTAAGGGATGTTTCCTCCGATTTTCTAAAATAAGGCACATTTTCTCAGGCTTATAACTTTTGATGGGTAAGTCTAAACTTAATGAAACTTATATATTTAAAATCAGCATTAAAATGCAATTCTTTGGTTGTAACTATTGTTATAAAAATTCCGTTTTTTAGGGTTTTGGTTACTATTGATCCAGGTCGCTCCTTGCTACAGTTTGTTACCACGAATTGTTTGAAAAGGTTGCCGCTGGGACCACCATATGCTTAGAGAGTTTTGAGTTTGTATAGTACGTGATTTTAAGTAGCAACCGTCTGACAGTTGAAAAGTTGCTAACCCCTTAACCATCTGTTTGTTGATTAGTGTCAAATCTCGACAACACAGGTATTTACGTTGGGATCGAATGAGTTAAAAACGTCTAATATAACTTCCAAAATCATAGTTGTGCCATTGGAAATGAACTAACCTCAGTTCATTGTAATCGGATGCTTAAAAACATATTTTGGTACTATTCTGCTATAACGACCCCACTCCAGAATTATATTGTGTAAAACTTGAGAACAAACCAAGAATCGTATTTTTCATCTATCTGTATTAAGAGACAATTTGCTTACGCTTGGTGAAAAACAAGTGACGGGTGACAGAATACATTAGACTTATATAATTTGGGCTATATATTTATACATTAGGGGGGTGGGGGTAAAGTATTTGGCCAGTATGAAGTTAGAAAACAATTCTTACTTCACAATATGCAGAACAATCGTGGCTAACACTTGTTACGTCTAGACCCACCCTACTTTACCCCCATCCCTAATATGCAAATATATAGCCCAAATTTGTTTCTAAAGTATTATATTTTCATCATGTTCTTGTATATTTCATTAGGTTTTACATAACTTCACTTCTTGAGTGGGGTTGCTATAGCAGAAAAGTACTTTTTGTTTCTTAGAAAATTTTAGTGAGAACAAATTCCCAATTGAAGGTGGTTTGGGAATGGTAGTTTTTATCCAGATTAAACTGAACAGTAACTCGTGAAAATATATTTTCAAGAATTTACAAAATGAGTCTACACCATTGGTATCGTCATCGTTAACCAGGAGTTTAAAGGTCCTTCGTCTACAAAACTAAAGAAAATTGTATCCTCGCTGCATATGCTACAACAGAAAAGAATAAAATCACAGAAAGTATATGAAAAGGAGGTAGTATCAAAGTAGCTAAAGCAGTCAAAATTTTAAATGTTTGTGTGCGTTTTTCGACTATGCTTGCTTTCTATCTTGAAAACAATGACGTAGTTTCGTCAAAATCAGGGGGATGGGGAAGATGGAGCCAATTTTCCGAAATGAAGTGAAAATGACAGCAAAGACTAAAATTACCCCATTTGGTACCATGAAAGTGCTATAAAGGTAAATAAGTATTAAAATACTGATCTGTTTCTATTAACACTTGAATTATGCAGGTTTATCTTAGTTTTGACAAGATTTTCGATGAAACTAAATTGTAGCTAGAAGAGGGGGGAAACTGGGGTCTGGGGGGAAGAGCAAACTGAGGTCTACGAAAGGCAGTTGTCTCCCTATGCCCCAGAGCAAATTGAGCCCCTGCTTGAAAAGCATGTAAAAAGGAGGAAATACTGACGTACATAAAGTCGACCCAATTCGTATTGGTTTATTTAGGTTTTTCCAGCTATAAATAATTTTCAACTTGAAAAGTATATGAAAAGGAGGCAATAATGACGTGGAGAAAATCAGCCGAAAATTCATTTTATTTGTGGTATTTTTTTTATTTGCCTTTTTTTGTACTATAGTTTTTTTTCCAACTTGAAAAGCATGTGAAAAAGAGGCAATATCAAGGAGGCACACTCGTGCCTCTATAAAGAGGCGACACACGACAATGTTAAGCGATCTTCGGTTCCAGTGGTCGCAGAGGGATGGGGAGGTATGCATTTCGTAGCCCGAGCTCCAACTAAGAAACCTGCAAAATTTCATCCCCCTCCAACTTTTCCTTCATGGGGAAAATCTGGCCGAAAGTTTCGACCCGTCAACCCCAGCCCCCCTTTAACGTTGTCCGATCGGGCTGAAATTCACAAGTTAAGGTCCCCTACGGCCCAGGAGCTTATCCGCGAAATTTCAGCTCGATCCGATAACTCCTTCTCTGTTTTCCAGAAACCACGCATAGCCACTTAAAATTCATTTTCTTTTTTTTTCTCGACGCCTACAGGTCACATCCGACATCGGATCTGGGTGTACGAGGACTCATTCGATGCGGAATTCTCCGAGTAAGTGCCCTTCAAAGTTTCGTAGGAAAATCTTAACCCCCCGAAAGTTTCGACCCCCCAACCCCACCCCCCCCCCCTTTTAACGTTGTCTGATCGGGATGAAATTCACAAGTTAAGGTCCCCTACGGCCCAGGAGCTTATCCGCGAAATTTCAGCTCGATCCGATAACTCCTTCCCTGTTTTCCAGAAACCACGCATTAGCTACTTAAACGCATTTCTCTCCATAAGAGCCCATGTTAATTTGAAATTTTTAATAGTTATTGAGAAGTTATATTTACACACATGTAAGTGATTAGCTCAGTCGGTAGAGCGTGGGACTTTTAATCCTCTGGTAAGGGTTCAAGTCCCTTACGGGCGTTTTTTTTTAACAACATCAAAATAAAAGTGTATAATTTTGATAACACCTGGACAGCTTATCAATTGAGAGATAACATAATATTAGCTTCTTATGAGCAAAAAGAAACATTTCGGTCATTCTATAATTCTAATGATTTAAAAGCGGGGGGGGCGGCAGCCACCCAAGTTCCTCTCCTAATTCCTGTACGAGGAGTACAGGAATTATTAAATTACATCCACCATGGATTGTAGAAAAACGTACAGAAATAATATGAAAAAAACTTCGTTTTCTTAAAGAGTTAAAGAGGCTGCGTCCCAAAGTCGAACCTTAAAACGTACAGGAATTAGAGGAGGCAGTTGGGGGGCTGCCGCCCCCCAAACCCCCAGCTTTTAAAGACTCTTTTGTACAGGTTTTTTGTTTTTTTGCTAACCCCCCGCTCTTGGCTTCGGAAAGGCCCTCTTTTAATTAACAAAAAATTGAAATGAATGAATAATGGAATAACTTCGAAAAATGTTAAACACAAGAGGACAGGAGAACCATTGCGCCGAAACTAGTAATTAGTAACAATGAAGTCCCCCCACAAAAAAAACCTGTACAAAAGAGTCTTTAAAAGCTGGGGGTTTGGGGGGAGGAAGCCCCCCAACTGCCTCTTCTAATTCCTGTACGTTTTAAGGTTCGACTTTGGGACGCAGCCTCTTTAACTCTTTAAGAAAACGAAGTTTTTTTCATATTATCAACGTAGAAAGAGCCAGCCAAAATTTGATTGATTTCCAGGAGGCAACATCGACTTAGATAAAGTCAGCCTAAATTCTATGTATGTGAATTGGAGGCAATAACAACGTAGATAAAGTCAGCCATTTTTTTCCACTTACGATTGCTTTCCTATCTTGAAAAAAACGTTAAAAGGAGGTAATATCGACAAAGGAAAAGTTAACCTAAATTTTATTAACTCATTTCTACATTTAAAATTATGGTTTAAATCTCTCAAGAAATATAAGTCAGAGGAGGTAAATGTAGGAAGAATTATAAGTGAATGAAAAGACTATTGTCTAAAACTAGCCTATTTACGATACTAAGCATGGGAAATGGGCTAAGTCTTCACATATGTTGCCCCCTCCAAGGAAATTTTCATGAAAATGAAGCAACATCTAAGGAAGCCAAGGCATCCTGAATTAAGATTTTGAGTATCAGAAACCTCCTTCCTAGTAGGTTGATATCGTATGCCACCCCTTACCTTTATTCAAAAGGTAAGTAAGTGCGCATGCAATGTTATTAATTGGTACGAAATTTAAATCGAGAAAAAACGAAGTCTCGATCCGAAATCAATAAGTATCACCTTTTGCAGCAGCTTTTACTGCTTAAGTTTCTTAAGCCAAAGTTGCTTTTTGGCTTCTATTCTTGTTGAAGCTGCCAAATATTAATTATAGTAATAATCATCAGTAATAACCAAGCATATGCGATGAAAACTATTCTTGAATAAAACAATGTGGGTTTCATTGTTATTTTACACGCTTAGTAATCTAAGGTTTGAATATAATCAATGCCATATTAGGTGATTAACATTCACAAGGGTCACGACTTTGGAAAAGCAAGTAAGTAAGTAAGTACTTTTATTGCCCAAAAATTAACTGGAATTACATTGGAGTATGAATGGAAAAACAAAAGAAAACCACACTACTATCATAACCATAAGTATGCACACACAACACTACTGTGTTGTGTACACTTAACCATAAGTGTACACTAACAAAACTACTGACACATGATAGCTAGCCACGGGTTTGTCCTTCCCTTAGCATTTTCCAGGAAATTTTCTACGACCCAGTTAATGCAAAGTGTTGGATCGGACACTCCGTAATTACTCATGATATACGAGTTCCTCGTCCACGAAGGAAGTCTCAGAAGGAACTTCGCGAATCGAAAAAACAGAAGTCTTACTTTTGTACACTGGGCGGACGACAAATAATTCCAAAAAGGTGCTATATACAGTACATGTGGGAGGGCAATGGCATTATACAGCGACGCAAGATTTCTACGGCTGAATCGATGTCTGTTATCAATAATTGATCCGTAAGCGATCCGAAAGTATTTAATTTAATATCTTGTTTCATTTTTTGGCACACATTTTTTGGTGATCACTACACTAACCATTTTTTCTACAAGAAATTAGAAGTATTAACGATATTTCCACCTGTCTTTAGCATCAGTTCAATAGGGGAGAGTTTCCAAAAATGGCCTCTAAACCTAAAGTTATGCTCCTAATATAAAAATGGTAAAAATATGACTACTTTAAGAGGTTGCTTTTGAAAAAAAGCAGGCTCTCGCTCGAATTTCAGGCCTTAATAACAATGGTAGACAGTATTAACTTTTCGAATGGATAATCTTCTAGACAAAGTAAACCACGTAACCCCAAAATTATCCTTGTTAGGCAGATTGGATAACCTGGCCGCAATAATGTATTGGAAATAGTCCATGGAAATATTGTTGATGGAAAATAGTCCATGGAAAAAAGTTGAGCATTGTCACTGAACACTATCACTGCGGAGCTGGTCTTGCCAGATCTTTAGCACAGAGGCTTCGTATTTGCTTTCACTTGTGTTTTTAATGTGCTGTTTTAGCGTCGTTAAAAAAATTGATTAAAATCAAGACTGAGTTTGTCAATAGCTTCCCAAGAGAATGTAAATCCTATACAAGTTATGCTTTTGTGAAGGGTAAACAGGAGGTTCAAATTGACTTCGCGCCAGAATTTTTCAATTTAATCGAAATTTTGGACTTGCCACCCTATGACTTAAACAAAAGAATAATACTATTAATGACGCTAACACGTAACTATGTAAAAGGTAGTTTAGAACTATATAAGGCAGTTTTTAATCATATAAAAGGCAGTTTAGAAAGGGAATAAGTAATAGGCAGTTTAGAAAGGGCAGTTTATAAAAGGCAGTTTTAGCAAATGAATCATTCGGTGATCGATGGGGCGGAGGCTGCTCATCACTGATTTCAACTAACAAGATTAGGGACTTCAACAATTTTCCAGAAAAAAATACTATCATCTAGCTTCCCTGTGCCAGAAAAATCATTTAGTTCACTTATATTAAATTAAAATAGGTGAAAGGCATTCAGAAATGCGGTAAGCTAAATTTATTGTAATATAAATAAAGCAAGATTGCCATGTCCAGACAATTAAAGCCATATTTCCACCTTCCCGACTATTGCTAACAATTTTTGACAAAAATCTTTGTTGATATATGGAATCATAAATATTCACCAGTAAATATTTTCTGCCAATAATTCACATAAACGTATAATGTGAAAGTAAAACAGGAAATCTTAAAAATAAGGTCATTTGAAACTTGCACATGTGTGAAAATCCATTTCAGGGACTGATTATTCAGGGGAAGGGAGATATTTAGAACTAACACATAAACAGATGAAATTCCTGTTGTTCATAGAATTTCCTATTCAAAAGTTTTGAAAGGCAATCGGTAAATAATAAACACGTAATATAGAGTTTTGCTTCGGTTCAACATTGTTTCTTGATATTTTACGGGAATTTTGTTGACCAACAGTTCTCCAAGCAATCGGTTACCTTGGTGCGTCAGCACTCTTAAACTTATTTTGTTAAATAAGTTGTTAAAAATTTGTAATTTGTTAAAAATCGTCAACTTACACTGAATCTGGTATTACTCGACTCCCAAAAATTCGGTGAATTGACAGTGCTAAACTCCGGACCAAAAAGCTCCTCCTCTTCCGTCTTCTGGCTTATTTATTTCTAACAATATGGTTGAAATAATTTGACCGCTGTGCAGTGTTGCCAAAGGTTGATATTTCGACTGTCGAAACTGTGTCCGAATTTTTACGGTGCATTGTTGTCACGCGTTGCATTGAAAGTAGAAAAGCCCAAATAAAAAAAATTACGACTGCTTTTTTGCCAATTTTTCAATCTAACTGAATAAGCAAGCAGAAGAGGGGAGGTTACTTTTTGCAACCCATCTCAAGTTCCACAGGTCCTCGAGACCAACTTCTATATCCTGCTAGGTGAAATTCGTGATCTGAACAGCTTACTGTCAGTGATAAGGCAGTATATGGCGGGTGTTAAATTGACAACTTTTCCAGATACTGGGGCTACAGCCCCAACGAACAACGAGCCTTCGACTTGTACTGCAATTATAGAAAATGCTCTGTCTGTGGATCTGCTGACCAGGCTATAAAAACTTAGTCAACTTAAGACCAAAGACGGGTTCCAGGAGGTCAAGCAATTAAGAAACAATAAACTCCAAGTGAAATTCAGCGATGTAGTAACAGCAAAACTTTTTGTGTTGGGGCTCCTGCTGTTCTTTTGACAAATTTTCCAAAGAGCAGCAGCACCAAGTACAAACTCAGGGAAGAAAAATCTTATGGCTTAATAAGAGGATTCCTTATAGAAATGAATGCTAGCAAACTGGCAAAAAACAATCCAGGTCTCATCAGGAAGCTTTCTGTTTGGGCGAAGCAAAACGATCAGACTGACTTTCAAAAATAGACAGACAATGAACTTTGCAATGTCTCACAAAATCAAGCTTGGATACAACTGTTTTCGATTAGCTAAGTACATGGAGGTCCTTCAAAGGTGTTTTAGATGCCAGATCTTCCATCATCTCACTGAAAACTGCAAAAACAGTCCCAGATGTGCCAAATGTTCTGGACCACACACTAGTAACAAAGATACACCGTGTAACAAAGACCTCAAATGTACTTCTTACGATGGATCTCATGTCTGCTTCAGCCTAAGATGCCCTAAGTCGAGAGAGATTCTGAAAAACAAAAATAATCAATGAAAAGATAAATTTTTTAGTCTGAATATCAATGGCTGTCACATCAAAGCAAAAGATATAGATGATCTCATTCAAATTTATGACGTATTAATAATCCAGGAGCATTTGCTTTCAAGGATGAATATAAACTTTCTGATCAGATCCCGGTCGTGCGATGTCTATGTAGAGCCGGTGAGATCTATGGTACGGCGTCCTTCCGGAGGCCAGGCAATATACGCTAGGAAGGAACTTTTGGCTAAACCAACTATTAAAAGCGCTAGTCTGTTGTGCGTCTGTGTTGAGGTAATTGAATTTATCAGCATATACATGCCTACAAACTACAACAATATTGACTCTCTGAAGTTCTCAAGGACAGCAGATGCCCGAAGACAACATTTGGAGTCTATTGAGCTTTGTGGGTGTAAGTAGCTAATTGCCGGGGACCTCAACTGTGAACCATACAAGGACCATATTATATCTTATGAATTGCCTCCCCATCACTTTTAAGATTTGGCCGAGGTCCCTAAATTTTACGTACAGCCACACTAGTGGTCATGCGTCTAATATTTACCACATACTTTCATGCACATCCACTCCTGGTATTCCAGTTACAGTAACCACTGACAATACGATTATTGACCATTCCGGACTTCCATTTCAGATGTAGTCATCGTAGATTAATAATAATGCTTCTTCCAGAAAGTGGGCCTACAAACAAATTTGGAAGAAATGCAATATTCCCCTTTATGTTGTCACTGCTGCTTCGGTCCTAAGCTACATTGAAGTTCCGTTTCACCTACTCTGCTCTGGCCCTTCCAACGTCTCAGCCATTGTTTATTTCAACGCTTATTACCATCAAGTCATCCATGCTTTGAAAGTTGCCGAATCAAAAGTGGTTCCCACAAGACAAGCCGAAATTGGGACAGAGAAATCGATACGGTCCGAATCAACTGAACCCCAGTTGGCAAAACGACATGCGAAAACACGGCTGAACATTTGGATTGCATTTCGTAGACCACTACATTGGACTGTATTCGTGCTGAAACGGAGCAGAAAACGCAAATACAAACCTGAAATAAAGAAGTACCAAATTATCGAGCAACATTTCTCTGGATACGAGAAATCGTGGCCAAGTCTAATCAGACCAGATGATCATCCTTCTAGTACTTCTCTGACACTGCATAATTGGCACTCTCACTATACCTCGATGTGTGGAGATGAAATCTTACTATAACCAATCAGTATGAAACGGGAGTTTCCAGCTGGCTTGCACGTTTCTCAGGGCAGCATTGCATTGTTCCAATTTCCCTGGAGAAGATCAAGTTAGCTGTCAGAAAGGTGCTTTTCAAAGCAAAGAATGGGATAGATAGCAACGATCTTACAATAAAACACCTCAAGCACTTGAATGCTTCTATTCCCACCTTCAGCTTATCTTCCAGATGGGCATCGCCAGGGGTTTCGTTCCCAACACTTTCCTGAATGAGGTAATCTCATCTATTCCCAAAAAAGGAAAAGATCGAAACGAATGCAAACCTTGTAGATGCATAACTGTCTCCTGAATCTTGAGCAAAGTGTTTGAATATGTGATCTTCTGTGAGCTGGACAATTTGGGGAGAGTCATCCTGAATTCCAAAAAGGTCGTGGGTGCCCAGGTCGTGGTTATCAATTTATCAAAATTGATAAGCGTGGATTTTTGACCTTTAATGCACTGCAAAGTGATTCCGTCACTCGGAAATCATGTTGTCCCTACGGTATCGGAGCTGAGATATCTTAGCATTGTGATTGAAGAAATGTTCATTAAAACTAGAAAACCAATTGTTAAGCAAAGAACTGCCACCACCTAATTTGCTTATACGTCTATAGTGCCGAATTGCGTATGCTACTCCAGGAAATCTCTTGCCTCGATTTATGGTTCAGTGTGCCTACAAAACATAACCAACCTCGCTCGTGCATCCCACATGCTGTCAGTGAGAGACAATGAAAACGTCAATAATTGATACTATAAATATGAAAAAATTTACTGTATATACCCAAATATTATAGGAATTCCCGCCTTGAATAATATGGTCTTAGACAGCTATCCAGACAATAGTCTAGCATTCAAAGTAATTCAGTGCTAAAAGTTAAATTAGATAGACGACGTTTCTCACCAGCATTTATTTGTGTGTCGTATCTTTATCTTTTTGGAAGCTGTTTTTTTTATTTTTGTAATGCTCCGCAATAATCTATTCTTGTAGATGGAGGGTGATTAAATGTTATTATTATTATTATTATTATATTTGTATTATGTACATTGCATACATCATGCAAATAACAGAAAAATGATTTCTGTTGCCGGGTGACCATAAATTATTATATGAGTATTTTCTGCTCTTCTTAGGGTCTTTTATGGCTCTTTACTTTTCTTTGATAAAGGTTCTTTTTGGCAAACATAATTTGAAGTTATTTGGCGAAAAAATTAGTTTTTTTATGTTAATTTATATTGTTTTCCAGATGGAGCTAAATGAAAAAAAAAAAACATTTTCTAATTGGACAGAAAGTATTAATAAGAAAATACATAAGGAACTAGAAGCTACATGAGGAGGGAGGGAATAGTGGAGCTCTAAATAAAGTGCAGTGGAGGAGGATCTCCTACAGATGCACTTGTCCTGCGCAGCGTGGTGCTGCGATGTGTGATTATTGTAACAACGATTTTTATTTTATGTCAGTAAAACAAGTCGCCCAGATAAATATTTTACCCCAATCAAGTCTATCCCAGATTTCTCTTGAAACCCTACGTTACTTTTTTAAAAGATGTGAGCCCTTAAAAATTATATTTTTTTAGGCTGATATTTAGTTCATTTCTTGTAACAGACTTGGGAATAAATGCCTTTGGTCACCCTCGTTTGATGATCTTACTTTCCTAATAGTCAAAAAATTACGTTCTTTTTGTTGGAAAAGTTTAGACAGCTAAGCTAACCGTAACGAAGAGCACCTTTCAGAAAGTAGTTATGCTTAATCTTGCGACTGTTGTGAAAATTTAGAAAATTACTGAAAGAAGGTGAATACGACATTTATTAACACTAAAATTGGAACATTGAATGGTTTCCATACTATATATTAACGGTTTCAAAGTCCAGAACAAACAAGTATGGGGAACCAATAGTATGAAATACGGAGCGGATCTGATCCAATTATGTCAATCACGTATCTAGGACATGTGCTTATTCTTCCCATCAAGTTTAATCCCGATCTCTCCACTATATCTTTCCAATATATCTGTTTCCCCCTACAGCCCCCTATATCCCCTGACCCGATTCAAATTTAAAATGGAGCATCTGAGACATAAAATCTTTCTATATATCCAGTTTCATTAAGATTCGATCACCCATTCCTAAGACAAAGATACCTCAATTTTCACGTTTTCCAAGACTTCCGGTTTCCGCATGCAACTCCTTCCAATGTCACCGGATCTGGTCAAGATTTAGAATAAGTGTTTTGAAGCACAAGATCCTTATGAATATCAAATTTCATTAAGATATGGTCAACCGTTCGTAAGTTACAAATACCTCATTTTTCTGATTTTTGCGAATTAGCCCCCCCCCCAGCTCCTCCGAAGAGAGCGGATCCGGTACAGTTATGGCAGCCACGTATCTTGGGCTTGTGCTTATTCTTCCCACCAAGTTCCGTCCTGATCTCTCCACACTAAGCCTTTTCCAAGACTTCCGGCTTCCCCCACCCCACCTCCCGCAAATGACACTGGATCCGGTCGGAATTTAAAATAAGAGATCTGAGTCACGAGGTCCTTGTGAATAAGAAATTTCATTAAGATCCGATCACTCCTTCGTAAGGTAAAATACCTCATTTTTCTAATTTTTCAGAATTAACCCTCCCCCCAACTCCCCCAAAGAAAGCAGATCCGTCTTGGTTACGTCAATCACGTATCTAGGACTGGTACTTATTTTTTACACCAAGTTTTATCCCGATCCCTCCACTCTAAGCGTTTTCCAAGATTTTAGGTTTCCCCCTCCAACTCCTCCAATGTCACCGGATCTAGTCGGAATTTAAAACAACAATTTCGAGACACGATATCCTTCTAAATATCAAATTTCGTTAAGATTCGATCACCCCTTCATAAGTTAAAAATACCTCATTTTTTCTAATTTTTCCGAATTAACCGCCCCCCTTCACTCCTCCCAGATGATTAAACCAGGGAAAAGACTATTTTTAATTTAATATGTTCTGATCCCTGATATTCGAGCCAAATTTCATCGTCCTAGCTTACCTGGAAGTGCTTAAACTAGCAAAACCGGGACAGACAGACCGACAGACAGACCGACCGACAGACTGACAGAATCTGTGATCGCTATATATCACTTGGTTAATACCAAGTGCCATAAAAAAAGCTAATCTTATTCTAAATGAACCATTTCTTTTCACAGAACTGGAACACCTAAGCTCGGAAACTTTCTTGAACTCTTTGGATGATGGAGTTTTAGTTTGTAAGCTGGCAAGAATAATTCAGGAAAAAGCAAAAGAAATAATTTCCTTCACTGCCGAAACTGGTGACCCGACAACTCTACCAGACGTTACCAAATCGAGAAGAACCTCAGTAGAAGAGTCCAAAGTCATTGCTGCTAAGGTATGATACCTCACTTTCTAACTACAAGCATAGCCTGCCTCAAAAAGCCAATCAGAATTTTTTTTTATCACCACGGCATTTACACAATATTTTCTTTTAGGGCAGTTTTTTTTTTTTTTTTTTAGCATTATAAGTCATTGGTCACTTGTTTGAAGCTAAAAATTCAATAACATCACAAAAAGAAAGAAATGTATAAAAACTCTACTTACATTTTTGTTTTAGCACACAAAACTACATGAGATTAACTTCTTAAAAAAAAAAAAAAAATCTAAGACATGAATAAGCTGATATTCGCCAATGGTGTCGTTAAAAGTGCTACGGAACAACAATAGTGATGCCAGCAAAAATGATGAAATTTGTTGTTCTAATAGAACCGTTTATGTTAAAATTGGAAACCGATTTCACAACTTTTCTACCGCCTAGGATTTTCGAGTGATGTTGATTTTTTTTTTTTTTTTTTTTTTTTTTTTTTTTTTTTTTTTTTTTTTTTTTTTTTTTTTTTTTTTTTTTTGTCAGAAACATCAAATATTCAATAGCAACAAAAAGATGTGCTATTACCCGATGCCTACAGAAATTCCGATTACGTTTAGGAAATTGATATAAAATTATGGTTTAGAAGATTCTCTTCTAAAATTGAAATTTATTAATAACTAAGAACGCCTAAATTTATCATAAAACAAAACCAGTTAAAACTCTATAAAAATTCTGATCGGCTTAAGTTTGCGCTAGCTAAATCTCGGTATGAGTAACATATTTCTGTGAATGGGCCTTACAGGAATTGCAAGGTCGTGGCTTGAAATTCAAAGGGATGTAAATCTGGGTGTATACATCTCTGCTCTATACCTTGGATCCCAATCATCTGGATACCAAAATCAAATCTGGGTATCTAGTTGGTTTTTTTCTAGGTACTTTTTAGACATGCTAATTTTTGATTTAATTGTACTCTTTTTTATCCTGTTTATAACGACAAAAAGAAAATAGCATTTACTTTGTTTTCTGCTCAGACCGGTAAAAAAAAAGTATGTTGTGTCATTTATGATGACTTGCAGGTTAAATAAGTAATAATAAATTACCATAACTAACATATGCCTAGAACAACTTAGAAAGAACCCAGATCTGGGTTGAGGAAGTAACTAAGTAGGAGTCCTGTTTTTAATGTTTCTCTGGCTCTATGAGAATAAATCTATTTTTGGAGGGTTGCAATCCCTTCTGAAAATAAAATTTAATTTTGGTAATAAAATTTTGTTTAAGCAAAGGGCCTTTTAATATATCATTTCTAGGCCCAAGACAGTTATCCTGAATACAAATTACAAAATCTCAACACTAGAAGCCATTCTTTTAGCTACATACTTAGATTAGGTCAGGCAACAAGTATTAAGGGCATTTTTATGTATCTATTAAATAAAATAAATAGATATTGAAAAATAGAAGTTGTAGAAAGAGAGAAAGTAAGAAAAAACATTGCTAGAGGGGAGGGGGGAGTGAGATTTCCATCTAATGAAAGACATAGTTCCAAGGGGAGTCAAAAGTCACTTTTCGGATATTTCTATTTTTAGATTTAATACCGTTTTATATGCCCAAGGCAGCCATCCTCAATACAAGCTTTAAATAGAAACATTTTAGTGAATAATATGATGCTTATACACAGCTTCGAAGAATTCAGAACTTTCTGTCAACAGCCTCCAATTAGCCAAATATGTTAAAAGAAATCTTAACTAGCTGAACTTGCGGGGAAACAACAGTGGGTGACCTCGATTGGCTATGAAAGTAGTTGTTTCTTTATTTGCTTATTACATTCTTGGATAGTAATTTTTATTGTTCCTAGATAAGAGGTTGAAAAGATTTTCTCTTATTAAACTTGAGAATATATTCTTTGTCCAATCGTTGAAAAACGCAAATGAGTCAAAGATTGAAGAAGAGTGAGAACAACATGAAACTAATTGTTGCAATTCATGCAACAACAGAGTCGTGATCCTTCTTTGCAGCAGACAGTTTGACTACTTGCAGCTGCTGATTCTGCTTGGGGGAGCGCACGAGGTCTATATACGAAAAAAAAAATCCAATGCACAAAAGCAGATAAGTTTTAGTGCCAAAGATAACAATACCATGAACAGTAGGAGAACACACCAAAAACCATGCTCTATCTGATATCATACAAATCTCCTGATACCATACTGATACATAATTAATTTCGGTAACATCAAACAAAACTGAGTGACCACCACACAAGCCTGAGTTCGGTAACCTTTTTTGGAAGTGAGTCAAATTCAGCCAAAATACAAATATTACAGGGAAGTTTGTGTCAGTGACATTTCCATTTTAATATAGTCTTTCATTAAACGTAATTTCCTCCACTCTTTGCTGCTTTCGTACGTCTCTAGATAGCAAATGGTGTTTTGTTAAAAAAAGAGTAAAGAATACGGCGTTGGGCTTTACAGTCCTTACCGACGGTGCTGATCTCCGTTTCTTGGCCCTTTCGCCAGGAAGTGCAATGGGGGGCTGGAGGCCAACCAACCCGTGATTTCGCACACCCTTCCTGTTTACCTTCCCCCGATTTCTCCAGGTACCCATTTAGAGCTGGGTCGGCTCTGGCTGAGCTTACAGAGTCATGTCACTGACCACCGTCCCAAACTAAATAATTAGGTAGACTAGGATTTGAACCTTCTCTCTCTTGGACAAAGTATCCTAAATCCAGCGCAACAATCCAATGGTGTTTGGCCTGTTTGTCAATTTTTTTTTGGCCATATCTTTAACGCTGTGCTGAACTGTTCTATCTGAAAATGGCATTTCTTTGAATCCCTCAATTGTTTACTTTTTTGCTAGTTTTTTAAATAAGTATACCGTCCAGTTTAGAAATGTGGTTTTCAAAAACTCACCTTCTGTAAATGGTTGACCGTTGGTACCAATGCTAAGAGCTGCAAAAAACTGAAAGATCTAGCATGAGTGTAGTTGGTAATAAATTTCTGTAAGAATTCTTTTTGTTTTCTAAACTTCAATCCTTAGCATTATATTCATGTTTATCATTTGCCATTTCACTCAGATCTTTGAAGAAAAATGTCACCCAAGATTGCAAGTCCTGATGGTAATTACATCTGTATATATAAATTTATTACCAATTTTGATACATCCTTACTTTTTCGTCTGCATGTCTTGAAATGACCTCTTTTAGCTTTTCCATGGTAATATCCTTTACTGAAAAATAATTTGAAAGAGTTGAATGATTTTTTTTTTCTTTTTTTTTTTGTAGAACGGAATAGTTTATTTTAACTTCTTTGGTGGCGGGAAAAGCTGTAAGATTTCTTCTTTTTCTATAATCTATTCCAATGCACTTTTTTGGCTTTATAGTTGGTTAACTTAATCCCTAAATCAACAGATGGCTTTAAAACAATAATCTCTTGAGGTTGAGAATTTAGGAAGACGTAGAGCACCAAAATATTCGCAAATTACTGATTTGTGAGAGGTTTTACGCATGTTACTGAATATGGTGGTTGTTCTTAAACGTATTTTAGAACAGACAGAGTTAGCCAAGATTCTAAAAAAGGGTCGAAATAGCTTTGACAATTTTTCGACTTTACGTCTTATTTTTAGGGTGTATGTTTTTTAGCATAAAATTTAAGAATCCATCAAGTGTTTTGGTGCTAAAGGCACCAGGTTTGTTATCAGAGGACGTGTTCAGATCAGGTTCCTAAGCATGTTTGCCACCACGGTGAGTTCCTAAAGTACTACAATTGCCCAAATTTGTGTGCTACTCAGCAATTTTCGGTGCTATAGTAAAAAAAATTACTGTAATAGAGCTAAATAGAATACTTTCGTGCTATTTTAGCAACCCGAGCACGTGCTACAGTGCTACACATAATAGATAGTGTTAAAATAGCACTTTCGTGGTACAGGTAACTTTACGTGGTACCTCTAAATTTAGAGGGTACACAGCTCTAGCTTTAGAGGGTACTCAGATGGGCCACTGCCAAAAAAGGTCGGCACCACTTCTGTAGTTCTAAAGTGGCCAAAAGAATGCTACTAAAAATTGTCACTCCAGGTACCATGTCTGCTGCAAGGAATTAATCACACATTCAAATATTCTTCTATATCTTGATACATGATCCAAGCATCGAAGCCTTCGGTTCCTTTTTAAAATACTATCTATTGTTCTGCAAAGGTTTCTTGTCAAACATTTTAAGCTCTTGGCAAGTTTCACATTGCTTTTGTAAGCTGTACTGTTGATTTATCAGTGTCGTAAAAGGAATGGTATTATTACTTTTTGCATACTTCATACTCCTGGAAATATTAGATACATATCTGTAGGTATATTTTGGCTGGAGAAGAGTAAGCATTTGGGCGGGGAGGGGGATGCTTTTACTTCAAAATATATAATTTTCATTAGTATTACTTAACTTCTGGTTTACTCTTGTAAACCTGGCCCCCAACCCCCCATTGCACTTCCTGGCTGAAAGGCCAAGAAACGGAGATCAGCACCGCTGGTACGGACTGTAAAATCTAATGCCGTATCCTTTACCTTTTTTTTTTTTTTTTTTTTTTTTTTACTCTTGTAATACCAGTAAAATACTGGTGTTGCCTCATTTTTCGTCGGGCTCTTTTTCAGAAATAAATTGAATAGAAACAGTTTTTTTTTCAAGTGAAAGTGAAGACCGAGCTTATATTACACAGAACAGTAATTATCCTGTTTATGAAAGAGCTGCCTCTCCCTCAGACCCTATCTAATTGCGCATTTGCTCTGTGATTGGTGCTTTACTAAGAACCAGTTAGGTCTTATATAGCCAGTGGTCTTGTGTAAGAGCATTGATTCTTGATGCATTGAGAAAAAAAACTCCTTAAAAAAAGAGAGAAAAAACCTGTTCTTTATGGTAAGTTTAACTTTATAAAACGATGCTTAAGAGTAAAGGCTTCCAAAAAAAGACAAAAAATTTCTCTAATGTGAGGTAAAAAGCTTCACGGTTTCTTTAATAAGCTATTGCTTTCAGTCTTTTTACAATTGCACTGCTTGCTTAGTCCAATATCAAACAGTTCGTGGTAACGAACTGTAGTATGGAGCGACCCGGCTCAATAGTAACCGAAACTCTAAAAACAGAATTTTTATAACAATAGTTGCATCAAAAGAATCGCATTTTAATGCTGATTTAAAATATACATGTTTCATCAAGATTAGTATTACCCAGCAAAAGCTATATCCTGAAAAAGCTATATTAAACAGCTATATCCACATCTTTCTAGTTTCAAAGACCATACTGGCACATTATGCCATATCAAACAGTTCGTGGTAACGAACTGTAGCAAGGAGCGACCCGGCTCAATAGTAACCGAAACTATAAAAAATGGAATTTTGATACCAATAGTTACATCAAAAGAATTGCATTTTCATGCCGATTTCAAATATATATATATATATATATATATATATATATATATATATATATATATATATATATATATATATATATATATATATATATATATATATATATATATATATATATATATATATATATATATATATATATATATATATATATATATATATATATATATATTCATCAAGATTAGTTTTACCCATCAAAAGTTACGAGCCTGAGAAAATTTGCCTTATTTTAGTAAATAGGGGGAAACACCCCTTAAAAGTCACGGAATCTTAACGAAACTCACATCATCAGATTCAACGTATCAGAGAACCCTGCAGTAGAGAACCTACTACCCTGCAGTAGAAGTTTTAAGCTCTTATCTACAAAAATGTAGAATTTTGTATTTTTTTGCCACAAAATAGATCACAGATGCGTGTTTTTTTTTCTTTTTTTTCAGAAGTGATCGTATCGACCCAGTGGCTCTGGAATGTCGCGAGAGGGCTCATTCTAACGGAAATTAAAAGTTCTAGTGCCCTTTTTAAGTGACCAAAAAATTGGAGGGCACCTAGGCCCCTTCCCACGCTCATTTTTTTCTGTAAGTCACCAAATCAAAATTCTAATTTAGCCATTTTATTCAGCACAGTCGAAAAACCAAATAACTATGTATTTGGGGACGACTTACTCCCCATAGTCCCCTTTGAGGGCTGCAAGTTACAAACTTTGACCGGTGTTTACATATAGTAATGGTTATTGGGAAGTGTAAAGACGCTTTCAGGAGGATTTTTTGACGGGGGAGGGACTGAGAGGAGGGGGTTATGCACGGGGAACTTTCCATGGAGGAATTTGTCATGATGGAATAAAATTTCCATGAATGGGGCGCAGGAATTTTTAGAATTAAAAAAAAAACAATAAAAAAATAAATACGAAAAGGTTTTTTCAACAAAAAGTAAGGAGCAGCATTAAGACTTAAAACGAACAGAAATTATTACGCATATGAGGGGTTCACCTACTCCTAATACCTTGCTCTTTACGCTAAAGTAAATTATTAATTTCAACTATTTATTCTACGGCCTTTGTGATTCAGGGGTCATTCTTAAGGAATTAGGACAAAATTTAAGCTTTAGTGTAAAGAGCTAGATATTGATGAGGGGATGAGCCCCCTCATATACGTAATAAAACATATTAATATAGAAGTTCGTTACGTAAGATAATTTGAAAGCTATTATATTTTTTTTTAAATATTCGTAAAAATTAAAAGTTCTAGTTGCCTTTTTAGATAACCAAAAAATTGGATAGTAACTAGGCCTACTCCCCCGCTCCTTTTTTTTCTCAAAATCGTCCGATCAAAACTATGAGAGACCCATTTAGCCAAAAAAAAAATAATATGCGAATTTCGTTTTAATTATTCACGTGCGGAGAGCCAAAATCAAAACATGCATTAATTCAAAAACGTACGGAAATTAAATGAAAAAAAATTAACTGAAAGTAATAAAAAGGATAAAAAGGATACGGCATTAGACTTTACAGTCCCTACCGGCGGTATGTAAAAGGGAATGTTCCCTCCTCAACACTCCTCTCTTTACGCTTAACTTTTTTACTGTTTTAAAAGCAGAGTTGAGAGAAAGAGTCAAACTTTAGCAAAAAGAGCAGGGCGTTGAGGAAGCAACAGCTCCTTTCTTATACAAAGTAATTTCTGTTCGTTTTGAGTTTTCATGTCACTCCTTGCTTTCAGTTAAAAAAAAAATTATTTTTAATGTCGCAAAAAAGGTGAAGGAGCAGGTCTAATGTCAAGTCTTAGTGCTTTAGTTACCATCCCCTTATACAATTATACCCCCCATACAAATAAATCCAAAGACTCTTCCTGAAGCAATGGACGTAACTATGCAATGGTGTATAGCCGTTAATAAACATTCCATAAAAGTAGTTCGTTAATTTGTATTGACTGTACATAATTTCTTGGAAAAATATTGCCACCATACTGCACTATCAAACAGTTCGTGGTAACGAACTGTAGTAAGGAGCAACCCGGCTCAATAGTAACCGAAACTCTAAAAAATGAAATTTTGATACCAATAGTTACATCAAGAGAATCGCATTTTAATGCTAATTTTAAATATATAATCAAAATATATTCATCGAGATCAGTTATACCCATCACGAGCCTGAGAATATTTGCCTCATTTTAGAAAATAGGGGGAAACACCCCCTAAAAGTCATACAATCTTAACAAAAATCACACCATCAGATTCAGCGTATCAGAGAACCTTGTTGTAGAAGTTTCAAGCTCCTATCTACAAGAATGTGGAATTTCGCATTTTTTTTTTTTTGCCAGAAGACAGGTCATGGATGCGTGTTTATTTATTTATTATATTTTTTTCCAGGGATGAACGTATCGATTGAGTGGTCCTAGAATTTCACGAGAGGGCTCATTCTAACGGAAATTAAAAGTTATAGTGCCCTTTTTAAGTGACCAAAAAAATTGGAGGGTACCTAGGCCCCCTCCCACGCTCATTTTTTCCCAAAAGTCACCGGGTCAAAATTCTGAGATAGCCATTTTACTAACCATAGTCGAAAAACCTAATAACTATGTCTTTAGGGACGACTTACTCCCCCGCAGTCCCCGTGGGAGGGGCTGCAAGTTACGAACTTTGACCCTTTTTGTTTTTACACATAGTAATGGTTACTTGGAAGTGTATAGACGTTTTCAGGGGGATTTTTTGTTTTAGGGGGATATTTGATGGGGGGGCTACGTGGAAGAAACTTCCATGGAGAAACTTCTCATGGGGGAAGAGAATTTCAATTAAGGGGATGCAGGATCTTCTAGCATTATTTGAAAAAACAATGAAACAATAAATATGAAAAGTTTTTCTACTGAAAGTAAGGAGCAGCATTAAAACTTAAAACGAACAAAAATTGTTAGGCATATGAGGGGTTTACCTCCTCGTTATACCTCACTCTTTACGCTAAAGTATTTTTAGTAATTTCGACTATTTATTCTACGACCTTTGCGATTCAGAGGTCATTGTTAAGGAATTGGAACAAAATTTAAGCTTTATTGTAAAGAGCGAGGTATCGACGAGGGTTGAACCCCCTCATATACGCAATAAAAACATACGGATATAGAAGTTCGTTACGTAAGTTAATTCGTAAGTTAGGTATACTTTTTACCAATGAAAACGTTTGTAAAAAATTAAAAGTTCTAGTTGCTTTTTTAAGTAATCAAAAAATTGGAGGGCAACTAGGCCTCCTCCCTCGCTCCTTTTTTCTCAAAATCTTCCGATTAATTGCAATCAATTAATATGCAAATTTCGTTTTGATCATTAATGTGCAGAGAGCCAAGATTAAAACATGCCTTAATTCAAAAACGTCCAGAAATTAAATAAAAAAACAAGATTTTTTTAGATGAAAGTAAGGAGTAACATTAAAGCTTAAAACGAACAGAAATTACTCCGTATATGAAAGGGGCTTTTCCTCCTCAACGCCCTGCCCTTTACGCTAAAGTTTCTTACTGTTTAAAAAACAGAGTTA
This sequence comes from Artemia franciscana, assembly GCF_032884065.1. Classification (NCBI taxonomy): domain Eukaryota; kingdom Metazoa; phylum Arthropoda; class Branchiopoda; order Anostraca; family Artemiidae; genus Artemia; species Artemia franciscana. The sequence goes on along the minus strand of NC_088880.1, from coordinate 14,318,669 downwards.
TGAGAAAGAGTCAAACTTTAGCGTAAAGAGCGAGGCGTTGAGGAGGAAAAGCCCCTTTCATATACGGAGTAATTCCTGTTCGTTTTAAGCTTTAATGTTGCTCCTTACTTTTATTTAAAAAACTTGTTTTTTTTATTTAATACCCTCTGAAATCGATAGGTTACAAACTTAGTTTTAGATGGATTTAAACTGATTGGCAATCTCAAAATCGTCACTGGGAAAGTGTTTGGCCCTGTTTTGGCCAAAATCGTTGTTTTATGGTACAAAATGGCACAAGTCGGCCCTACGCTGTATAGTAATTTAAAAAGGGGGCATAAAAACATTGAATTTGCGTTAGGATCCGCTCTCTTCCGAATATGTCCCCTTTTTAGGGGTTTTTACCCTCTTTTGAATCAAGTGGGAAGGGAAAACTTTCCTGAACTTCGATTATGCCGATTATTTGACTGTTCAAGAAAAAAAAAAATTAGCCACTCAATTTTTTCAACGAAATAATTTGTTGGAGGTTTTGAGAGTTTTTGAGGAGTTTTGAGGAGGTTTGGGTGCAACATAGGTTTGACAATTCATGCTAGTTCAGACTAAGTCGATTTGACTAGGAATAAATGAAGGTGATTCTGGATAAAGAGTGGTCAAGTGGATTGCTTCACTAACCTGGATCGTAATGATAGTCTTAGACGGAGGATTATAATATGATTAAACGGAGGAGTATTTATGAGATGTTTTCCAGAAGAATTATATACGGATAGTTTTAGGTACCCGTTTGAATGACTGTATTTCAAACAGTAAGTCGGATAAAAGATGTGGTTCAATCCACTTTCTAGGGCTTTAATGAGGGGAAAGGTTGAGATGACTAGGACGCCTTCGGATGGAGGATTACAGATTGCAAATATCGTCCTTTCGACCATTTATTTAAGACAAAGTGAAAAGCAGATTGCTCTGAATAGGGTAGAAAGAGGTCATATGAAATGATATAACGGAGACTTGAAATTCTTGGGAGGGTTTACAGAGATAAGTTTTGAATGGATTGGAATGGATGAGGCGTGTGCGCAGTTGTGTTGATCTCAGACGGATCGGTGCTGCAGTGAGTTGTTAGTAGCATTAGTTGCAAGTAAAGCTAAAAGTCAAAATTAATGATTGTAGCATACTTGGAATCAGCATAAAAGTTAGATCTGTTGAAGCATTTCGTCCTTGTTATCCCTAAAGGTCATACCCAGCATTTTGAAACCTCTTAAATAATTACCTATGACTGTTTTCTGAACTTTAATAAAAGGGAGGAATAGCGGGACAATTTATGTTTAATCATACATCGATCCTAATGACATACACTATCATGCTGAACCTCCCTTTAGAGCAGATTAGGAAAAGATTCGGTAATTGACTTGGACGTCTTAAAACGTCGGACACGACCTTTAGCTATCCAAATTCTTTTTAGATATTTGGATCGCTCTTTGTCCAATATCAAACAGTTTATGGTAACGAAATGTAGTAAGGAGCGACCCGGCTCGATGGTAAGTAACAGAAACTCTAAAAAACGGAATTTTGATATCAATAGATACATCAAAAGTATTGGATTTTTGTGCTAGTTTTAAATATATAAGTTACGAGCCTGAGAAAAAACTCGACCCAGGTTGTCAAAAAAAGGGGGAAATACCCCCTAAAAGTCAAAGAATCTTAATGAAAACCACACCATCAGATTCAGCGTATCCGAGAACACTACTGTATATGTTTCAAGCTCCTATCTACAAAAATATAAATTTTGTACTTTTTGCCAGAAGAAAGATCACGCATGCGTGTTTATATGTTTTTTTCCCAGGGGTGATCGTATCGACCCAATGGTCCTAAAATGTTGCGAGAGGACTCATTCCAACGGAAATTCAAAGTTCTAGTACCTTTTTAAGTGACCAAAAAATTAGAGGGCAACTAGGCCCCCTTCCACGCTCATTTTTCCCCAAAGTCACCGGATCAAAATTCTGAGATAGCCTTTTTGTTTAGCATAGTCGAAAAATCAAATAACTATTTCTTTGCAGACGACTAATTCCCCAGATTCCGCGGGGGAAGGCTCCAAGTTATGAACTTTGTCCATTGTTTACAAGATTTTTCTGGTGTCGGCGGTGTGAGGGGTAGGGTGTTACGTGGGAGGATCTTTCAATGGAGGAATTGTTCATGGGGGAAGAGAATTTCCATGAACGGGGTGTTGGATTTTCTAGCATTATTTAAAAAAATAATGAGAAATTAAATAAATAAACAAATTTTTTCAGCTCAAAGTAAAGTGCAACATTAAAAATTAAAACGGATAGAAATTATTACGTACATGAGGGTGTTCGTTCCCTCCTTAATACGTCGCTCTTTACACTAAAGTATTTTTAGTAATTTCAAAGAGCTATTTATTCTAATTAAACAGCCTTTGTGATATAGGGATCATTCTTAAATAATCGGAACAAAATTCGAACTTTAGCGTAAAGAGTGAGGCATTGACGAGGGGGCAAACCCCCTCATTTACGTAATAAAAATATACGAATATGGAAGTTCGTTGCGTAAGTTAATTCGTAAGTTACGTGCATTTATTACTAATAAAAACGTCCTTAGATCAAATTAAAAGTTCTAGTGGCCTTTTTAAGTAACCAAAAAATTTGGAGGGCAACCAAGCCCCTCCCCGCTGCTTTTTTCTCAAAATCGTCCGATCATCGTCAAACTTTGAGAAAGCCATTTAGCCAAAAAAAGTTAAATTAATATACAAATTTTGCTTTGATTATTCATGTACGACGAGTCAAAATCACATTAATATACAAATTTTGCTTTAATTATTCATGTACGGCGAGTCAAAATCAAAGTCTGTATAACTTCAAAAACGTCCAGAAATCAAATAAAAAAGGTTTTTTTGACTGAAAGTAAGGAGCGACATTAAAACTTATAATTAACAGAAATGATTCCGTATATGAAAGGGGCTGTCCCCTCCTCAACGCCCCGCTCTTTACGCTAAAGTTTGAATCTTTCTCACAACTCTACTCAATAAAACAATAAAAAACTTAAGCGTGAAGAGCGGGGCGTTGAGGAGGGGACAGCCCCTTTCATATACGGAATAATTTCTGTTTGTTTAAGTTTTAATGTCACTCCTTACTTTCAGTTAAAAAAAAATTTAATTTTTTATTTTTTAAATATCACTAAGCACCAGGGGATCGAGCTTTGTTTGACGAAAAACATTTTTTTTTTTAATCTCTTTCGCAAAACAACTGTAATTTTATCTTATTTTTTTTCGCAGCGGAAAGTAAAACCATAAGAATATTGGACGTCTGGATATCCTTAACGTCATTAATATGGAAAATGGTTTTCCAAAATTAGTTAAGGCCCTAAACAGATTTTCTACCGTCGTGACCTATTTAGAGGTTTTTTAACACCGAAAAACGAAAGATTATCTTGCTAAAAACAATATTTTTACACGGACAATAATCACCGAATAAAGCTCAGTCCCACGGTTTACAAATTATTATTGTAATTTTTCTACCCTGGCAACCCTGGCATTTAATGTGGAGCAATTAAGAATCCTTGGGGCATTTCACAGTTGTCAAATTCGATTTTTTTTTTTTCTAAAGGCTTGGAATCAACTGATTTGCTAACAAACAAATTGCGTTTCAAACTCTTTCTTCTTATGCTCAAGGCTTTCAGCCTTCTGGGTTCTCTAATTTCAGCCAGTCGAATATTTATGAAAATTATTAAGGGGGCTGGGAGGGTAAAACAATTTTGCCAAAGTTATTACCTATCTAGATCGTTTTTAAAAATGGAAAATTACAGAAGCCTATATTAATTTCTAAAAAAAATTATAGCACCGCATTGAGGAAACAATTGATATATGACTCCGGAGGTTTACGCTTTAACTCCGCCTTACGGCAAGCAAGCACATGAAATTATCTTATAAAAGTATTTATTGCAAAAAAAGCCACGAAAACAAACAGATAGAAATCTGTGATACATAAATGAGTATCATCTCACAAAGAATAAAATAAAAACTAGCCTGTAATACCTAAGACTTTTCAACTTGCTCCATTCTTACCATGCAAATCTTCTCGGCCGCCTAATAGTAACATGTAACGGAAATCTTTTAGTTTGCACTAGAAATATCCCCTCTCCTTATTGATTGCAAAGATCTCTGGCAAAAAAAAAATCTCTGTCAGTAAATTACGAAAAAAATAATTTAAAACCTTGCTTTTGTAAGTTAGATTTAATGCATTGCCAGAATTTTATTGCAAAAGCATTTGTATTCCGCAGCGAGCTCAGATGCCTTTTGGATGTAGTTAACGCTAAAATGAATAATTATCATCTCCATAGTTGTATCTAGTGAGCTGCGATTTAAAATCCACTTTATGTTGTATGAGTTCGTCTAAAAAGGAGAGGAGAAAATTAGTAACTAAGGTTAATAACTTCCGCCTGACAGGGTTGTCAGGCAAATCTTTTCATTTTCTTTTTTTTCCTGGTAATAAATTTGGCTATTACCTTGTAAAAATACACCTGATATTTATGAAACATATAGTAAATGTCAGGTAAATCCTGTTATGGTAGTAGAAGGCTATCTAATTAGAGTACTTAGCTTTTTGAAACATTTATGCTTACAGTAAAAAACATAACCGGTATATAGTTCGTGTCAGGTATTAAATTTTTTGAATTATAATGGGTAGCAAAAAGACTAAAACCTCTGGGGTGTTATTGCAATACCTTCAAATTACTTCTAGAAAACCTTGGAGGATGATATATCAATCAATATTGTGCAGCAGCGCACCATAAAATAACTGCATTAAGTCTTGAAACTCAGATAATGACTACAAACTAAAAAATGCAAATCATTCTTTTTTAGGAAATGAATTTGAACGTGTCGTGAATCCTCCACAGGGTCTCAATCGACTGGTAACGTTTCAGAGGCATAGCTGCTTCCTAAGAGTGGAAGACATGACCTGAGCTGTAACACCTCTAGTTCAAAGCATATTAAGACTGATTTTATGCACTAAATACTGATGTAAATGCACAAAATACTAAAATATTTAGTTATTTTCTGGTTCAAATTCTTGAAAAAAGAAATATTCTGTAAAATCTTAAAAATTTTATCATTGCCCTCGTGTAGTGCTAGGAAAATGTGAGGTACCCCTTTTTTTGGACACAACAATATTTTGCCATTCTAGTATACTTCGGATGGACAGAAGAAGCTTTCATTAAGATTAAATATAAGAAAAAACAACGTTTTCCGACCTAAAGAAAGGAGGAACATTTAAAATTAAAACAAATGGAAATTATTCATAAATGAGGGGGCTACCCCTCCCCAATCCCTTGGTCTTTGTGCTAATTTTTTTTCAGTATAAAAAAGCTTAATTTTCCAATTTAACGGCCCTTGTGCTTCAAAACTCGTTCTGAAAATACAGGATAAAGAAGTAAAACTTCAGCGTAAAGAGCAAGGAATTGAGGAGGTGGCAGCCCCCTCATTCAACTACTTCTCTGTGGAACCTGCTTCCTCCCAAACATATCCTCACAGAAAATTAATACCACGAAAAATCACCCCCCCCCCAAAAAAAAAAATTCCTCGGATAATTTTATCATTGCTCAAAATTTTCCCAAAAATTTTCTACGGACAATTCTATTTGGAAATTTTTCTTGTTTTCATTTGAAATAATTTTTTTTATTCAAATATATAAAAGTTTAAATGAGGTTAAGTCCTTATATTAGACAGTGAAAACAGATACAAAAAATCCGAATATTTTGACCACATCCCCCAGTGGTCGTCATCTAATCGAAATGCTAGTGAATGTGGTTGAAATATGCAGTTTTTTTGTATTTGTTTTTAATTTCTAATAAGAAGGCTTATCCTCTTTTGAACTTTTATTTATTCGTCATAAAAGGGCAGTGTGTTCTTAGAAACAGAATACCTAATTTAAGGTATTACCTCGGAAATATGTTTTATTCAGTTTTTGGTCGCTTTTTCAAATCATGCCAAAAATCAGTACCTCTCTATCAAAGGAAATTTTCTCCCACAGAAAATCACACCCACCAGGAAAATTATTTCTAGATAATTGCCTTCTCGTAGAAAATCCCCCCAATAATTCACCCGGAACATATTTACATATAAAATTGAGTCCCAAAGACAAATACAAAGAATTACGTATACAAATTCTGAAAAATCCCCGTGCAAAATTGCCCCTGGAAAATTTCCCAGAAATTTTACTCCGCGGGGAAAATTCTCCCTGTAAATTCATCCCCCCCCCCAAATAAAAAGTCTTTATGCTTTCTGACAACAAATACTGTGTGTAAACAATGGGTAGATCTCATAACTCACAGCTCTTTCCTAAGGGGCTCTGGGGGGGATCATGTCATCCCTGGAAGCTTAGTTAGTCAACTATGTCAAACAAACTGGCTATCTCAAAATTTAGATTTGCCTCTCACTCAATCGTCTTGACTATCTGTCTTGCTTTTCTTCTACAATTAGCCCTGGCTTGATGCCAAAATCAACTGTTTTTCAATTCAACGGTTTTAATTCAAAATCAACGGATTCGGTCAATCTTTGCAAAAAGGGGTGTGGCAAGGGAATTAGTTGCTCTCTAATCTTTTTCGTCACTTAAAAAGGGCACTTGAACTTTGAATTTCTTTGTGAATGAGGCCTCTAATGAGTTTTTAGGACCATTGGTTAGATTACAATGATCCCCTGGAAAAAAAAACAATACCAAATAAACACACAATTGTGATCTTTCTTCTCGCAAGAAAATACTGAATTCCAAATTTTTGCAAGGAGCTTGAAACCTCTACAATGTTCTTTAATCCCCTGACTTTTTCGTATTTTTCCTCCCTTTTTCAAAATCAGGGAATTTTCTCAGGCTCCTAGCTTTTGATGAGTAACATTAAACTTAACAAATTTCATATATTTAAAATCAGCAGAAAATGGCAATTCATTTGATGCATTAATCAAAATTCCTTTTTTAAAGTTTCCGTTGCTATTGGGCCTAGTAGCCACGAACTGTATGATTGATCCAAAGAGGATTCTTAAAAATCAGAAAACATATTGTACCAAAACTTGTTTTTGAGGAAAAGGGTGGGAAGAAAACAGTTAAAATTTCACTGATTGCCTCAAAAAGACCAAATGCTTTATTTATTCACGCTGGCACATTTGTATCGATTTTTTTGGTAGGATTAAGTAGACGTCCTTAAATCGTCAAAGCACGAGCACAAGGGGAGTTGTGGAAAATTACGAGACATAACATGAATAAACCGTGAAAATCGTGAGAATTCAAGGAGCGGACTTGGATTCCCCGTGCTCTCTACGTACGGACGATTACCTGCGTTATATTTTTCTATTCTGTTAATATTTCACGGTATGAAAAGCGATCGTCATAATTCTGATTGGATAGACTCTAGCTTATCTGATAGCGGTTCTAAGCAGGTCATCAGCTTAGAACCATCTTATTCGAAGGTGTCTACGCTTTGGCAAAAAGTTTCTAGAATCATTATCTTTTATAGAACAATACATCTGTATATTTTTGCTGATATTCTTGCTTAATTCCATAAATCTCACTGATTGCATAATTTCCTTATATTTGACTTCATTCCTTTTGATTCTTTGACAAATTCTATCCCTCCCCCCAAAAAGTAAGGCATGGTCCCCAAAAGTTTTCCCTCATAAGAACAAAACAGTTTTAAATTTATTCCTATACATCTTCTTGTGTTGCACCTGTTGGTATGGTCACGGCTAGGGATCTTTCTTTGGAAGTGACAAGGGGACTGGCCAGCTGCAGAGGACAATGTTTTTGTTTTGTTTTTTTATCTGAACTTAGCCTTATACTCATGTTGGAAAACCTTTCTATGGTTGCTGTAAGTTTTCTATGAGGAATACCTACCTTTGCCCCTAAGATACCCATATATGTTAGCAAATTGTGGAATGAAAGCAATTATTAACTTGGGTCTTTAATCAACACTTTAAGTTTTCTTATTTCTATTCATAAGCATATTTGATCTAAATTTCGGTGATTATTGACTGAACTTCTTCTGTTTTTAGACTGTTCCTATGAAGAAAATCAAATGTTGGGAAAGAGCACCAAGAAAAAGTTTCTTTTCACGTGAAAATGCTTGCAATTTTCTGGATTTTTGCAGAAATCTGGGAATCAACGAAAGTGTCCTCTTTGAAAGCGAAGGTTTGGGTGAGTTACTCTATGGATTCCTTTTAGTAAGAATGACAGACTGCAACCCTCCTTTACCCTATTTTAAAGGCTTTTCCCATCTTTTTCTTTGCATGTATTTCAAAGTTGTTATTTTTTTGGCGGGGGGGGGGGGGCTTTAGGGCTGGGTATCTGTTTTAGTACAATACCTGGCTACTCCTTGCCCAATGTTGAGATATTTTTTGGCACAAGTGACACCTTATTCTGGCACGACGTGTACAGGACTAGTATAATCCAAATCAAATCACTGTTATAAAATCAATACAGCTCCCATATTCTTCCTAGTGATCTTATTTCCATTGTAGCAAATCTATTTATCTGTACAACTTACACACCAAACCTATTTTTCTTTCGTCTTGGACGAACTTGAAGTAATTTTACGTAAAGTTAAAAATAAAACGTTAAACCAACATTATTAAAGATAAAGCTTCTAATTTGATAGTATTGGTGCAACTAAAAAATTCCCTAACCCCACTTGTTTCCTATATCTTCCCTCCCTGTGGAATTCGGATATCTTTTTTTGGAAATGAATGACAGCTACACAAAGACAATGGTGTTATTAGTTGAACCGCTAAAAGTTAGTCATAACGTCTTTTACGTAAATAGAGGGGACAATTATGTAATCAAAGCCCCATCTTTTTAGTTAATCTTTAAAACCCATTCAAGTAAGCTGGTTCTTTTACGTAATCAGAGCATTATTGCAGGGAGTCCATTCTCCCTTTGTCCAAAATTCTCATCGTATTTCCGTAATCATGGTAAATATTTACTCATCTTATCCAGTGAGTAATGGATGTAAAGTTACTTTTTAAACTATTTCCTTTGGACTTTTTCTTAGTTGGACCGCCAAAAATACTTCGTGCACCCTTTAAAAGAAGTGCTGAAATGAAGGTAAATAGAATAACAACGCTCTAAAAGGATGGATTATCATTTAGTGGCTCTAAAACTAAAAATATTGGGTTGGCCTCTGCAAATCGAACTCATCTAGTTCATGACTTCAAAGTCATGAACTAGTCATGATAACTATATCATGACTAGTCATGATAACTATAAAATAACAATTTTATCTTAGAATAAACTCTTAAAATTCCTACTAAATTCCTAAAATTTTGAGACCCACTCTCTATGGAGCGGAGGGAGTAATTTAGCCTTTAAGATGACAATCCGAAATGTACCAAATTGTCAGTGCTTTAGGTTTTAAGAAATAACCATTCTAGTTTTTAAAGATATTATATTGAGGAGATTAGAAATCATTAGAGTTGCTTGGATAGAAAGTTACGGCGAAAAGCCATTTATCAGCAGTATTTTGAGTGCAAGCGTGAAAATAACTACCAGCCTACACTGTATAAAAAGGCAATGCAATCATAAATTCTTTTTTTCTGATAAATTTTGAAAAGTTTATCTCCCTCTCACTCTAACCTCCCTCTGTCTAGATCTCTTTCCCTCCTTATTCTAAGATCAAAAGTATGGCAGAGGAAGTTTAATTATGGCAAAACTTAGTAGGGTAGAATTAAAGCGGCCAATTTCGGCAAGAATGAATTTTTCTCACTGCCAAAGCTTAGATACCAATACAGTTATGAAAACTCGATTTATTTTTGGGACACAGTGCGCGGTAGCGATGCTAGCGGCTGGAGACAGGAAACTGGCAGTACAGCTTAGATACCAATATTGGTATCTAAGATGTGTATGCAACACAACAAAATTGCGTTCCTGCCTATGGTGTTGTAGTACGATCTACGCTTCGGAGCGCGGGCTTGGAGGAGGCGCCAAGTTCAGAGCTCTGTACCAAAAGCTTCTCGTGGGCAAGATAGGAGTTTTCATAACTGTATATTGGTATCTAAGCTGTGCTCACTGCTGTAAGGAATTACAGATATAGAGTGAGGAAATGCTTCCAGTGTAGGTGGTAACCCTGATCACAGCCCTTCAGAGGTATTCAAGAATTATTTAGGAGCAGTCGTGTAGGAGTTAATCTTTCAAAAGAAAAAAAATTGCATTATTAGCTGTAATTGCCTTTGAAACAAACTGGACGAAGTACGTGATGAAAAAGAACAACAAAATAAGGTTTGGATTTTCCAATAAAGAGTTATTTGTCAATATAGACACTTAGACTACATTTAAACATATGAAAACGATACAAACAATGAGATTGTTTGTAGTCCAAAGATGTCTAACTCGACCAAAGAAGTCCAAGATGTCTCACTCGACCAAGGGAGCTTGAAAATTGTTTCAATGATCGACAAAGTTCCGAATTAGATGAAGGATACCGACCTTGAATATACTAGGGTTCTAGCTAGAACACTAGAACAATTGTACATTATGGATAATTTGATTTTATGCTTTCTCCGTCAGATTGATCAAATTAATCAAGGTATAAAGTTTGAAGGTAAAATTAAAATCTTTTGATTGTCTGGCCTAGTGTCCTATAAGAAATCAACTAACCGATCAATCAAATTTAAATTTTTGCTAACAGTCTTTGAAATATAACAAAAGTGATTTAAATGAATGAGGATCAACTCAAAAAAAGAAAAGAAAAAGAAGCGAAAATACGTGAAATTAGATTGAAAATATGGGATAAATTGTAGAGACCTGTCGTTTCAAACATGACATGAATGTAACTAAATAGAAAAATTTTAATTCAAGGCTCTTAAGATTTTTACCGCTAGGCCAAATATACGACCCGATGTATCGTGCACAGACTAAAAAGGATACTCAAAAATTTTCGAATAGTTTTTGAAAAAAATTTGAAATTTTCCAAAATAATTTGCTTCTTCGAAAATTGACATTTGGTCATTACTTGATTCCCTGCCGTAATCTTAAGCCGCATCACTTAAGGTTAAAAATCATACCCCCCCCCCACAGTCTAAGGAACACCCGAAGACTTTCTAAAGACTAAATGTTTGATCTAAAGAATTCTTAACCGTGTCTTTAAAAATTCAAATTACCCCCTTTCTGTTGGCGTTTGACCGACGCTTGTAACGGCACACATTTATCTCACTTGTATTTGTTTTATATTGATATATTACGGATTGATACAACAATAAATTAATAAAATGTGAAATTCTAATTAAAGGATAGGCTAGTGGGAAATACGCAGGGAAAAGTCGCAGACAGTGAAAAAATTTGGAAAAGACTTTTTCTAAAGTACCTTTTTTACACCAAAAGGGAAATTGTTACCACGGTTGCCACCTGGCGAAAAAAAAAATCAGTAAATTTTAGAGAATTTTCGGTTGATTTAGTGATTTTTTCAGTAATATAGTGGTTTATGTGCTGATTTAGTGATTTTTAGACAATATAAAAAACAATGGAAATAGTGATAAATTAAAAGGGGCGGCAGCCCTGATGGCTACTGAATTGTGTTGAAAAAAATTGATTAGAACCCTCACACTAACACCTATAATGGGCTTTTTTCTACGACGGAACAGCTCTCATAGCAACTGCTTTTTAAAAACCTAAATTCGTTATACCAGTTACGTGCTATGAGTTGTTATTGTTTATTTTTCTGTGTCGTGAGTATAAAACAAGGATTTGTGAGACATAATAAATTTTAAGAGTGAAAATTGCAACACCTAACGTTTTATTACTTCACGAAAAAGCTCTTTGAAAATATAATTTCAAGGCCATTTTCAAACTGATAAACGTGTAAAATCAGCCTCTCTACTGATGAAAAAAAGAAGGTTACACGGAAATAAACTAAACCTTTATTTGGAAAATATATTTACAGGGAAGATGCACATAGTTTTAATTCCAATTCGAAAGTAAAACAGTTCAAAATAGGGATGATACCTTTTTATTGACAGTGAACAGATATAAAATTATTTAACTGGATATTTCGAACACATATACAGTGTTTATCTTCAGCAGTAAAAATGTTTTACTGCTGATGATGTGAGGCCAGGTTGGATAATGTCAGCTCAGACTAGGTTTTTAACCCATTTCTGATATTTAGTACCAAATGTAACATGAACTAATCTAATCTGACATATATATATATATATATATATATATATATATATATATATATATATATATATATATATATATATATATATATATATATATATATATATATATATATATATATATATATATATATATATATATATATATATATATATATATATAAATAAATAAGTTGTTTGTTTGTGTGTCTGTCTGTCTGTCCACATATGACGTCTGAATTATTTCATCATATACCAATTCAAAAACGAATGTATTCAAGCCGAAGTAGCTGAGTTGGTAACCCCGCGCGCGTAAGTCGTTACGCGCCATAATAGTTACGCGCCATTGTAGTTGTGTCCCTATGTCCCACCTGTGAATATAGATAGATATATATATATGGTTTTAACTACGTAAAACTTGCGAATATACAACATTCTTTGCTGTCCCATTGTCTTTGCATATAAATAGATTGTCAGGTTTACCGACTCTTGAACATGCAACATATAATGGTCCATGGGAAAACAATCTGTATTCAGATCTATACCTCATGATTCTAATGATTGCCCTTGAGCTTTGTTGATGGTGATTGCTAATCGACCATTCCCTGTCCCGGTGTCCCGGTCGTCATTTACATCCCCCTGTTTCCCCCGGTGTCCCCGTTGTAGTTGTGTCCCTGTGTCCCGGTCGTCATTTATATTCCCTGTGTCCCGGGTCCCGGTCGTCATTTGTATCCCGGTGTCCCGGTCTGTATATACATTCGTTTTTTAGTTTTGTTTTTCTCCTTTATTTTTTTCCTTTTTTTTCTTTTTTAGCTTATTTAGATTTTTAGATTTTTTAGTTTTTTTTATTAGTTTTTAGTTTTTTTTTCTTTTTAGTTTTTTTGTCCCGGTCGTCATTTATATCCCCCTGTTTCCCCCGGTGTCCCCGTTGTAGTTGTGTCCCTGTGTCCCGGTCGTCATTTATATTCCCTGTGTCCCGGTCGTCATTTGTATCCCGGTGTACCGGAGTTGTGTCCCTGTGTCCCGGTCGTCATTTATATTCCCTGTGTCCCGGGTCCCGGTCGTCATTTGTATCCCGGTGTCCCGGTCTGTATATACATTCGTTTTTTAGTTTTGTTTTTCTCCTTTATTTTTTTCCTTTTTTTTTCTTTTTTAGCTTATTTAGATTTTTAGATTTTTTAGTTTTTTTATTAGTTTTTAGTTTTTTTTTCTTTTTAGTTTTTTTGTCCCGGTCGTCATTTATATCCCCCTGTTTCCCCCGGGTCGTCATTTATACTCCCTGTGTCCCGGTGCTTTGTTGATTGCTAATCGAACATTCCTTTTGTCCTGGTCGCTTTCTCTTTGAGTGTCGTCATTTATTTTTTTCTTTTTTAGTTCTTTTAGTTTTTACCTTTTTTAGTTTTTTTTAGTTTTTAGTTTTTTTAGTTTTTTACCTTTTTTTAGTTTTTTTAGTTTTTTTTAGTTTTTTAGCTTTTTTATTTTTTTTATTAGTTTTTAGTTTTTTTGTAGTTTTTGCCTTTTTTTTAGTTTTTTTAGTTTTTTAGCTTTTTTATTAGTTTTTAGTTTTTTTTGTAGTTTTTGCCTTTTTTTAGTTTTTTTAGTTTTTTAGCTTTTTTATTAGTTTTTAGTTTTTTTTGTAGTTTTTGCCTTTTTTTTCTCTTTGAGTGTCGTCATTTATTAGTTTTTTCCTTTTTTTTTTTAGTTTTTTATTGGTTTTTACCTTTATTTTAGCTTATTTTTCAGTTTTTTCCTTTTTTTTATTTTTTTTTTATTTTTTATTTTTTTTAGTTTTTTACCTTTTTTTAGTTTTTTTAGTTTTTTAGCTTTTTTACTTTTTTTATTAGTTTTTAGTTTTTTTTGTAGTTTTTGCCTTTTTTTAGTTTTTTCAGTTTTTTTTTTTAGTTTTTTATTGGTTTTTACCTTTATAGTTTTTTTAGTTTTTTAGCTTTTTTATTTTTTTTATTAGTTTTTAGTTTTTTTTGTAGTTTTTGCCTTTTTTTAGTTTTTTCAGTTTTGACGTCACCTGATCCAGTTTTTTCAGGTGACGTCACCTGACACATCCATCCATCCATCCACAGACAACTTATTTTTATATATATAGAAGATAGATATTAAATGAGCTAAGCTTTGTACATAACCTAGTGCCAGATATATAGCCATGTATATCTGGCCTTTTTTAGGGATGGGAAGGTATACATTTATGACGGTAGTGATTACAAGATTTTGAATCTGAATTAAAAGGCTCATCAAGTAATGTGTTCATCATCTACCTAGCAAATAAATGTAAAAAAAATGCAAATTTACCTGAGATATGATATTTATTATTTAATCAGTTGAGTACATTTACCTTTCCATTTTTTAGTCCTTCAAAGCCAGCCACGGAATGTTGTCCTGTGCCTACTTGATGTGGGAAGGAAAGCTGCTCTTCTGGGCATGGATGCTCCTGCCTTAATTCAATTAGAAAGGGATATTGATCGTCAGCTATACGAGCGTAATGATGACGACATCCTAGGTACTTTATCTCAGTCAAGAGATGATGGGTGAGCCTTAAAAAATACTATAGATGGGTGATTTTTGTAGCGTTAGTCAAAAACTGTTTGTTTTCAAAAACGCGGTTTTTTTCACAGGAATTGTCTACTTTATACCGCTAGGTGTAGACTTCAAGACACCACATGTTCTGTCACTCGAGGCTAGTGGTGTCAATTAGGGAGAGGCTGTTCCCACTAGATTTTCCCCTCCCAAAGTTTGAAAATGCCTTTTTTGATGTATATCCACGAAAAAAAATGAAATATACTGCAAATTATCCCCCCCCCCCACTAAATGTTGAAAAATTAATTTTACCCCGCTGAATTTCGGGTTCTGACACCACTCTTCGAGGCACTTTCTGCTTCGTTTAAAACCAATGTTTGCCCCGCATGGCAAACTTTGCAGAACATGCGGCAAACCTTCACCAAACTTTCACCGATCAATCCACCAGGTTGTGCGTATATTTAGTGTGAACAATTTTTGTAAGTGGACAACCTTTCTATTAGATAGATTGTCAGGTTATCGTCAGGTTAAATGGTTAAAATTGTCAGGTTGTTAGGTGTTAGTGTCATTAGAATGTCCACGAAAGGACTATGCTAATTCAAAAGGTGATATGTTACATGACACAAATTAAAAGGGTCAGACCAATCAGTGGAATACTCTGTTAATGATATGGGCCAAGAATCTTAGTTTTAATATGTATTTATGTCCATTAAAGCTTTTGAACTTGCCACAGCCGAGAGCAGTGGTTAAACGACTCAAAGTTAAATCAGACCAAATGTTTAAAAGTATTATTAATATTTCTAGATAATTGTTTTTAATATAATCTCTCTATATTGAGTAGAGAGCCAATGAGTTGAGCAGGGTTTAAGTCTTATTACTTAGACTTTCATTACAAGTTGTCTTTAGACACGTGATTTGATGACGAATCTATTGTCGCAAACATTAATATAATTTGCTGTGAATACAAAACTAATTTTTTAGTTTAATACAAAATTAATTTTGAATACAAAACTAATTAATTTGCTGTGAAAACAAAACTAATGTTCTAAAAACGCAAAAACAATGAATAACTTTGTCTATAGTGCAATTGGCTAAACCATTAATGTAAATGTTAAAGATAATGTCTAAAAAGAAAAAAAAAGAAAAAACAGACAATAGTAGCGTATGATTCCGTCTAAACGAACTCATATAAAAGTCAATCCACTAAACTCAAACCATGCATAAACACAAAATCATTGCAGCCAAACTCAACCCGCGCCAAATTCAGCCCATAAAACTCAAACCCTGTAAAGCCCAGCCCCCCAAAAAACTTACCCATAGAAAAACCAACCCATGGAAAATTGGATTGCCAGACAACTCGTCATGGGAAAACTGGCTCAGGGGAGAAAATGCGCTGTGGGTACTGCCTACCAAGAAACCTGGAACATGCCCACTTCTATCATCAACAATGACGTCTTCGTCGTTGAATCTGCCGCATGGATCATTAATGCTAATTAATACCATAAAATAACCCTATAAAGTGCTGTCTACCAACACCACCTCCATCACTTCGGTACTTCCTTCAGTAATCAGCAGTGACAAGTTGTCGCTACAAAAATTGTTGTTCAATTTAATTTTGTTCAGTCAACTTCTGCTGGGATGAGTCTTGCAAGTACGATTTTTGTGAAGTCAGTTTTCCGTACATTGAATTTTGTCAGTGTCATGGCCTATAATTATCATTTTTGATATTTGTAATTATGTAATAATTATACGACATTTACTCATAATGACTTTTACGAACAGACTTTCGGTACTGACGTATTATATGGTACACAGTCGAGAAGTGAAGTTTGGTGAATGCTAATGAAATCAAACAAAATATAATAAGAATACAATACCTTAGTAACAAAATTATGAAAACTACAACAAAGAATTATGGTAGTGGGGCTGCACAGGACGCATTATATTAAATACATAACCTTACCAAAATATCAACTAAATATTTAATTAAGATATAGCTACAATGTAGTTTTCCACCGAGCCGAAGCTAATTGTCTGGTATAAAGACCGTGAAAACCGGCTATTGTCTCATCTTACAAATTCTCGAGTGTGTACCATATAATACATCCAGACTTCCTATTTAACTAATATTTAAACTAGATTTAAACTAGGAGCAAGACTACAATAACTATACAAGTGCTTCTACATCATAGATAAAAAGAAAATCCACATTTTTGTCAAAAATACACCAAAGGACGTATTTTGTCGACATGTTTGAAGCTTTACCATCAAGTGGTAGTAATGGACAGGGCAAGGGATCTGTGTCCCATGGATTTTTGCTTACCCTGCAGAATTTTAAAAGATATATTTATTTGCGGCATTTTTGCTGAAAAAGCTGTTTTTGATAATATCATTCAAAAGTGAAAAAAAATCACAAAGTTGCCCCCCTTCTTATATTGAAATATTTATTTTGATCCCCCCATTAAATTTTTGCAAATTGATGCCACTGTTACCATCTAAACAGAAAATTATTCTGCCTAATATCCGAGAGCTTCATTCATTCCATAATGACATTTTTATAGAGAAATGATTTAGCTAAATCACACAGTTTTTTAACATCTATTTCTTCAAGCTAGATTAACTTCACTGAATGCTAATTCATGGCAAAAAAGCACGCTACAATCATGCAATTGACTCGTTATTCAGCCGGTTTATCTTTTCATATTCTTAATGAACTCATTCATTAAAATTTTGAATCTACACTTGGCTGCCTTTCAAACGTGTTAAAAATCACTCATTTCCATGTTAGATTTGTATGGTTCACTTTTACATTCCTTTTATGTACAAGAAGTTCCCTTTGATCAATCAAAAATGCTGTTGAACTAAAAACCTGCGTGCCATAAATACTCGCATGATTAGCGTGTTAATTTGGAATACCACTATCAGTCTCCGTATTTTGGGGACGGGGCCAAGGGACAGACATATTTGCAAAAGGGAGAGGTTGGTGCCCGCTCTAATATCCAACCAATTGCACGATTTTAGAATAGTTTTTATTTGAATCAAATTTGTCTTGACGTTTCGGTCACTTTGTCCCCCACCACCACTACAAAAGGATTATTTTGGACGTGTATGCTAAGAAACAATCCTTGAGGCGTTGAACACCAGTAATAAGAAAATGGACATAGAACGCGGAAAATTTGCAGCCAGTGACCAAAACAAGAAGAATAGGAAAGTTTTGAGGGTTGTCTTAATGTGAAAACAATGCTTAAAGGTGTAAAATACAAAATGATGAAAAAAATAAAACCACAGACAAAAAAGTAAACATAAAAAAGTTTGTCTGATTCAAAACAGATAGAGATAAATGACGAAGACTTGAAAAGCCATAACTTCCAACTCAAATGAGCAAAAATAAAAAAAAAGACTATTATTTAATACAAGTAACATGATAATGATAATTTGCGTTGCTAATAAACAAGTTTACGCCAGGTTGAAGCTCAAAGCCAAGTTGCTTGAGCTGTTATTTTGGACCTTTTTTGCGACACTTACACCACCAAAGAATTTTGTTGATACGCCGCTAGTCTTAAGAGTTATCAGCTTTATGACGATTGAACTCCTCATAGCGGAGTATTCTGGGGACAGCTTCTATTGGGAGATCAATCCAGTGTGATTATTGATCAAAGACATATACTAGATATTAAATCCGACATCTCCTGGTGATGATAATCATAGATTAAATTCTAACGAATTTCTTCGACCCAGCTCTCCCCACTAACAAATGATTGGAGAACCAAGCTTTAGCACCCAGTTTGCCGTTACAGCTAGACTTAGTCATGACGAATACGTTCAACCTCTATCGACTTAATCAGAACTTTAAATCTAAGACTCTAAATTTAATTATTCACTGCAAAATTTTACTTCGTATATTTTATTGCAACTTCATCTATACGGTAAAACCAAATTTGGCATACAGTTCTTGATGCAATAGATACTGGCCTGTTTAAAGCTTATTTCTGTCTTTATGATACCTGCATGAACACGAAACTTTAAGCACTATCTAAGCACAATTCCAGCTCTTTCAGAAATTCCCAAAATTTATTTTCGCAATAAACACTTGCTATTAAAATGAACTTAAATAATAGACAGCAATTTAACGTTTGATAGTTATAATGATGGTTATGTAATAGCTACAGAATATAGCGTTCTGGAAAGACGATGGTCCTGATTAAGGTCATCTATTCTAGCTCTTGATTAGCCAACAAGGGCGGCGTAGAAATGTTCTTAAAGGAGCAAAAACCCGTAAAAGAAAATCCAGCAGGATGCAGAGTGGAAGGCTAAGGTTCGTAAAAAAGCCTTCTCCGCTAGAAAATATGCTGTTTTATAACTGTTACGAAATTTAGGGACTTTTCCATGTTTTGAATTTTTAAGTAGATGGAGGCTTAAGTGTTTTTGTAAAGTAATACACATGAAATCACTATTAGACCTCCGCTATTGAAAATATGTGATTAAAAAAGATTCACTGAAATTATAAAAAATATTTGAATGGTTTGAAACTCACAGCCTAACTCTGTGACTCAGCAAAGCGACACGCAAGATAGCCCACCCACTATACGCTGCGTAATGTTTGTTCGTTTGGTGAAAGGAAAAAGTTGCATGTCTCTATTAATCAGTCTATATTGTAGCATGTAGGAAGCATGAAATTAGGCGTTATAGAATTTGTTTACTCAGGCAGGAAGGATGAGGTACATAGACAAGGATTAAGGCTCATGATGAATATGGAAGCTACAAAGTCTTGTTTAGGCTGGGAAGGCATTAATAATAAAATACTAATTGCTCATTTTATAACTAAAAAATTCAGGGTATCAGTAATAGCAGTATATGCCCCTGTTTAACCCACTGACGGAGATACTAGTGACTCAGAGGAATTTTGTTTACAGTTACAGAAGCAAATAGACAGGTAGAAATATGGTGTTTTTACTAGGAGATACCAACGCTCAGGTCGGTAGAAGTAGGCATAAATGGTATCCTAAGCTAGATAAATTTAGTGTAGGAAAAGAAAACAGTAATGGCAACAGACTTTTGCGATTTTGAAAGTATAACAATCTAGTGGCCCATAAGTTGACATGGTACTTAAATGATGGTAAGATAGCAAACTTATTAATTATGTTATAATAAAACGAAGACTGATAGGATCAATAGAAGATACTAGGTATATAGGAGTGTTGTCATTGATCTTATAACTAAAGATCACCATCTAGTGGTGTCTAGGGTTAATTTAAAGATGAAATTTTGGAAGGGTAACTACCTCCCGGGAAGTTATGATGTTGGTACACTCCATGATGAGAATTTGAGAGAGAATTTCCAGAAACAGCTAAATACTAAACTTGAGAGTTTAAAATTTGACAATGTGGAAGATGGTTTGAATAATTTTAGAAAACCAATTTGTGAAGCTGCTAATGGTGTCTTAGGTAAGAGAGCTAAGACTATGGCTAGGAATATTAGGGAAAAAGCTTTATGTTTAATAGAGAGGAGAAGGGGTTTGTACAAGAGTTATCTGAGTGATAGATCATATGAAAACAAAAGGAATGTAGAGATAGTGGAGGCAATATTAAAATATGAACTAAAGAGGTGTGAAGAGGAGGCCATTGATAAAATTGCCCTGTGTCTGGAAAATGCAGCTAGATGGCATAATAGTAAAATGTTGTACTGGTATTTTAATAAATTGAAAGGGAGTCTCTATCACAGGAACGGTTAAGAATATTAAGTTAAATTTGTCTGGACATCTCGCATTGGAATTCGAATTAATGATTATACCTGCGAAGCCTCAGGAAATGTAAGGAAAATTAGGTTGAAATTTTCAGGGAATGCAATGGGAGGGTGATTGATTAATGATAATCTATACTCAAGATCGTAACAAGAGGGGATTAGAATCCTGTCACCTCTCTAGAACCTCATAGATTATTCAGATTTTCAAACCCCATTTATATGAATGTTTTCCGTAATGCTCATCAATCTACAGCATTCTCCAGCTATTATCAAAGAGACCGTGTTCGTCTAGTTATTGTCCGAATGGCATAACTGCGATATCTCAGGAACGGCTAAGGGTATTAAAACTGTCTGGACATCTTTAATGAGAAATTAAATCAAGTCAAAATTCACTGTGTGCATCCAAGGTTGTCAAAAAGGGGTACCTGCGAAACCACAGGAAACGTAAAGAGATTAAATTGAAACTTTCAGGAGATGTGCAGAGGGATAGTTGATTAATAATTGTCTATACTCAAAGTCGTAACATGATGAGGGTTAGAGTTCATTCAGCCATAGAACTCCAAAGATTATTCAGATTTTCAATTCATATACTTGAACATTTTTCCCGATACCCATCAATCCAAAGCATTATAGTAAAGATATTACTAAACATTTTTGCGAAATTTTGTCAAACACATAAAAAGCCAAAATCTGGATTCTTATATAGCCAGTTAGAATCACTATGTAAATTAAAAACGAACGAAAATTAATTTTAAATTGTTCTTTTCATTTTTTTTTCTAGTTTTTCATGTTACGGAAAATAAAAACACATTGCTTGATATAAAGATTATGTTTAGTAAAATGTAGAATTCGTTCAAATCTTGAAAGGCACATGGATTGTTAGCCCTATTCTTTTTTGTGGCAGTATCTGCTCGTTTTCAGTTTGACTTGGTTATTTATTGAAATTTCTATTCGTTCTGGGTTTTATTTATTTATTGATAATGATTTATGGTAGTTCTTAGCTTAAAAATTTACTTGAATTTATTTCTCTTCATCTTTGGTAATATATATATATATATATATATATATATATATATATATATATATATATATATATATATATATATATATATATATATATATATATATATATATATATATATATATATATATATATATAAATATATATATATAGTACCACGAGACCTGCGGCTTCACCACTGGGCCCCAGCACTAGAAAGGCTTTTATACATGTATTTCCATTGTCGCTTGTCTTCTAAACACAGACAATTTGAGTCTTTTCTTGATGTCATGAGGTCCAAATAAACCTTAAATTAGAAGTAGTGCCTTTGTAAAATTATATATATGGTTTTATTGGACCTTTAAATTTTGACTCGGCTTGTCTTTAGTCGTTACGAAAGACATATCGCAGAACCTTTGCATCTTTTAATTTTTCAGGTGGTGGGACAAAAGCTTCCTCTTTTGCCTCGGCTTGTCTTTTGTCATTATGAAAGACGCATCGCCGAGCCTTTGTTTCTTTTAATTGTTCAGATGTTGGGAAAAAAACTTCTTTTTCTTCCAACAATTTTTCTAGTCCAGGTTTTTGATTTTTAAATTTATGGTAGGCATTGATGACCTTATCCATGTCAAAATCCACAACCCAATTATCATCACTGTCATTTTCAATTTGTTTGGTTCATTTTACCTCGGCTTGTCTCTCGTCATTATGAAATACATATCATCAAACCTTTGTTTTTTCAGCAAAGGTATGGTAGGCATTGATGACTTTATCAATGTCAAAATCCAAAACCCAGTCATCATCGCTACTATTCTCAATTTTGGCACGTTTGGTTCTCGTTGTCCAGGTTGGTCTTCATTTTCTTTTTTGACTTATTCGCATATTCGGTGCGGTAGGCCTATGTCTTCTAATCACGTGTATCTTTGCTCTTCATTTTCATTTTTGACTTACTCACATGCTTGGTGTTGAATGTCTTCTAACCGCTTTTCTCTTTGTTCTTCATTATCAATTTTGACACGCCACCGCCGCGCTCGTCTTTGTTCTTAATTTTCATTTTTGACATGCCACCGCCACGTGCGTCTTTGTCCTTCATTTTATTTTTGACGCGTTCTAATTGTCATTTCCTCATATCTTCTAACCGCCCGTGTCTTTGCTCTTCATTTCATTTTTGACACGTTTTTGGATTTCGATTACTTCAGACAATTTAGCAGTGGGTTTTGCTTTAGCTGCCCGTCTTGATATTGTCGAAATTGATGGACCAGGTTGTCGGTTTTCATATCTTATCACCTTTGGTAGTTCATGTGTTGGTTCCAAAGAATCATCATTTATAGTAACTGGAATTGCAAATTTTCGTGCTTTGGGTGTTTCAATGGACATTATATTATATAAATAACAGATCCATTGAAAACTCAACAATCTTATTTATGCTATATATGGAACCATATTAGAAAATGTGTCTATGCTCTCATAAGACATGCTTATATGATGGGCTAACATAATACAAAGCGTCATTGACAAAAACCAAAATTAAGCTTCTCAACGAACTTTCTCATAGCTTCTGACCCATCTACATCCTTTTTTTTATGCGAGAATATCCCAAGATACCAATTTTCACAAAAAAAATATGGAGCTGTATTCGAAAAATACATATATATATATATATATATATATATATATATATATATATATATATATATATATATATGAATATCTATTTACCAACCATTCAATAAATATGTTTTTAACACGTTATAGGTTACTCTTTAATCATGCAGCAGTGTAAAAAAGTGTCTTTAAACTCCAGGTGTTCAATGAATAAAAAACCTTCTCCCTTTTATGTTTGTTCTGCTGCATCATTCCTTGCATCCAGTAAACAGCATACCTTAAAAAAAAAAAAAAAGTGATCGCACACCGATGTCCTTCAAATTCTACTTTAATCTTAAAGATTCAAGCGGAGAACTACGTGCTTAATCCCTGGTTGCCACTGCTGCAAATTTGCGCAAAATCCTACGACATGCAACAAATGACACAAATCGTGGGACAAACGACGCAAAAGCATCCGTTTTACTGCAATGCCGGATGCGTCGAATAATTTCAACTCATACTAAATCGCATGCGTTGTTCTGATTTAAAAAAAAAATTGAAAAATGAAAATGATATAAAAAAAAAAATCAGTTTGAGAACCTGATTTGAATTCTTCTAGAGTTTGTCGCAGCGACGCAAAAGTCTGCGTTTCTTTGTGAACCTCCATCCAATTCTGTCGTACGTCTGTTCTGCCAGAAAAAAAAAAATCGTATCGGGATTGACACAGCAGTGGGAACCAGGGGTAAATGTCCTAATTTTTTTCGTTAATCTATATTACCAAGTGGGGAGTGATCCAACCACTTGCAAGTTTAATTTTTTATGTAATTTAGCTGTTTAAGCCAAATTAGTTTATCCAATTTTGACTTTGTTAATCAAAGTTATTATTCATTTGCAAGCACTTTCAGTGACAAAAGTAATAAGAACGTGTTGACAGAAAGTCACTAATCTTCTTCGACTCAATTATCTTCTGTCAGGCCGTTAGGTAGTATTACAGAGGCCATAATCAACCTGATATAATTTAACTCGTCTTACTAATTTATTTTTGTAGGCGTTCTAGATCTGTCACCTCACCCGTCCTAGTAACAGGAGAATATTCAGAACTGGATAAAAAAGTAAGTATTCCAATTCACGGTTTATTTTTTAGTTGAGCTAAATTTTGAACCGAGTCGAATTTTGTTTCGGTCTTTGGGTTTCACATCTTCGATGGAAATGCGGGATCGAGTTCAGATCGGAATTACAGGATATGCTAAAATATTTTTTAATAATATAAGATGCTTTTTAACCGTGTCCATTTCTTTTTATATCTCCTACTAGCTAAATTATGCATAGTAGGAGTAAGAGATTTTTTTTATTAAGCATGTCGATCAACTTGAAAAATATCTATTTTTTTTAGAATTCTTTGTGTATTATACCGATATGAGAGTCTAAATTTTTATTATCTGCTATTGCAACTACCTATGATAAAATTAAGAAGAAAAATCGGCATAGTTTTCAAGTTTGCTTTGTGTTCCAAAACTTACAAGAATTTCGTTTTCTATCACACATACAACATAGTGACGTCACTTGATCATTTTCATTTTATAAAGAACTAGCTGTTGGGGTGGCGCTTCGCGCCACCCCAACACCTAGTCGGTGGGGGCGCTTCGCGCCCCTCCAAGCCCCCCCCCGAGCGCGTAAGTCGTTACGCGTCATATTAGTTACGCGCCATTGTAGTTGTGTCCCTATGTCCCACCTGTGAATATAGATAGATATTTATATATATATATATGTTTTTAACTACGTAAAACTTGCGAATATACAACATTCTTTGCTGTCCCATTGTCTGTGCATATAAATAGATTGTCAGGTTTACCAACTCTTGAACATGCAACATATAATGGTCCATGGGAAAACAATCCGTATTCAGATCTATACCTCATGATTCTAATGATTGCCCTTGAGCTTTGTTGATGGTGATTGCTAATCGACCATTCCCTGTGTCGCCGTCGTCATTTATATATCCCCCTGTGCCCCCCTCCCGGCGTCCCCGTTGTAGTTGTGTCCCGGTCGTCATTTATATTCCCTGTGTCCCGGTCGTCACATGACGTCACTCGACAGACACACACACACACAGACAACTTATTTTTATATATATAGATGTGTTCCAGATCTCCGTTATCATTAATGATAATTTATTATTTGTTATTGTTTTGATCGTTATTGTTATTTTTTTTGTCCCAAGACTGAGGATAATGCAAAAAAAAAAGAGAATTGTGTTGCTTGAAGTGTAGAATGGACTACAGTGTTAGCCCCTTTTATTTTATTTGTAGCTGGATAGATTCAACTGAATTGAGCCTCAGGCCTCAAAGGCTCATTGGCTCCATATCCCAGGCAGCCGAGCTTTAACAGTCACATCAGTGACCCCCACTCAACGCCAGGCCTCGAACCCACGTCCCAAAAGACAAACTCCAGTTTACCATCCACTCGGCTAGGGTGGCTGAGTACCCTTTGTGTATAATAAAGATATGAGTGGTTAAATTTTTATTATTCGTTATTTTATGCTAATCTCTAAAACATAGAACAATTCCTGAATTTGGCGTATATTGCCAAAACTTTGCTTTATATCTAACTGCACTACCGTTTTTTATATATGTTCTTGGTGGAAATAAATAAAGAAAACACAAAGAAAACAATAAATAAAGAAAATAAATAAGGAAATAAGTAAAAGAAGAAGAAACAAAGAGTGACTTGAGGCTGAAAACTAAAGTTTGTGTAAGTTTCAGTAATATTTACATTTTTAATTATTAGCAGTAATTTTCCCATTCAGGCTATGCGTTAATGCTGTTCCTTTCCTCCCATTGAAATCGAACGCTATTTTTGTTGAGCGGTACTATTGTTTAATTCATTCACTCTGAAGCAACGGATATGGTAGGCATTTTTTTCACGTGAAATATGTCACATAAATCTCAGAAATAAAGTACCTTTACAAACGAAGCGGTTCGAACAAATTAAAGAAAAAATAAAAAGTCCAAATTTTGTACGTGAAAAAGAAAAACATCTTGATATTATTCTCCTTGAAGTCAGGATGAGCATCGATGACGAACTTTGTAAAAAAAATTTAATGGTCGCTTTCTGGAGGTCGTAATAGTTGTAGTCAAATGAGCAGAAGTAGATGCTTGAAAAGAGTCAAGACGTCAAAAATGTGCTCTATGACATTAATCAATGCCAAGTTTGTACCTTTTATTGACGGAATTTACCAACCGATCCATCTTGAATATATCACCCAGAAATTATATACGGTCCAATCTACTACCAGTTTCACCTTATCTCTTCACCGGTGGTCGGCGTCTACTCCCCTGCCTCCTTGGAAAATACCCCTTGTGAAAAATACCCCACCCCCGTGACAAACAAGGCTTTCCAAATTTGAGAATTTTATTAGAGCTTTTTTTTATTTTCCATAGGGGGAAGGAATTCTGGCACTTGTGTATTGGCGTATTGTGAATTTGGGCAACATATTCGCACATATGGGAAGGGGATGGTAAAGTATTTGGACAGTTTGATGTCAGAAACATAATTAACAGAATAATTGTACCTAACACATTTTCGATGTAGATTCGCTATACTTTAACCCCCCCCCCCGCCTCATGCGCAAATGTATATCCCAAATTTGTTTCTAAAGTAACGAAGAAAACTAACAAAGAAACCGGTTTGTTCTCGAGTTTTACAAATCGTACACTTGAGTGAGTGGCGTGTAATACACAAGTACCGGAATTTTTCATGGGGAGAGGGTTGGATTTGCCGGTATTATTTAAGACGATCAGAAATCAAATTAAAAAGAAGTTTTTTCTAAACTGAAAGTAACGAGCAACATCATAACTTAAAATGGCTAAAAATTATTACGTATATGAAAGGAGTTGCCCCTTCCACAAGACCTTGGTTTATACGCTAAAGTTTTGACTATTTTTCCTAATTCTTTAAGAACGATTCCTGAAACAAATGACCGTTTAATCAAAATAATAAGCTTTTTAGAATTCTAAAAAAAATAGCATTATGATCGAGGTCTTGATGAGGAGGCAACCCCTTTCATATACGTAATAATTTCTGTTCGTTTTAAACTTTGATGTTGCTCCTTACTTTCAATTGAAAAAACTTGATTTTTAAAAAAATTCGATTTCTGATCGTTTTTAAATAATACCGGGAAATCCGGCACTCTCTTCACGAAAAATTCCGGTACTTGTGTATTACACGCCACTCAATCAAGTTTAGGATGGATAAAACTTGAGAACATACCGTTTTCTTTGTTACTTTTGAAACAATTTGGGCTATATATTTCCAAATTAGGGGGGAGTTAAAGTATTGGGGGTCTGCATGTAAAATGTATTAGGTGTAATTATTCTGCATATTTTGAACTAAAAATTGTTTTCTGACTTCAAACTGTCCAAATACTTTACCCCCCCCCCTTATGTGCAAATATATAGCCCAAATTTACATATTTCTCATATATTCTGTCACTTGTCTTTGTCTTCTATCACGCTCAGCTGAGAGAAATTAACGAAGAAACCGGTTTGCTCTCGATTTTTACATACCGTAAACTTGAGTGAGTGGTGTATAATACACAAGTACCAAAATTCCTTCCCCTACGGAAAATAAAAAACAAAGCTCAAATAAAATTTTCGAATTTGCGAAGCCTCATTTTCCACAGGGGGAGGGGAGAATTTACATGGGGGATTTTCCGCAGGGGGTACTTTCCGGGGGTATTTTCCTCGGGGGGATCGACAACAGGGGGTATTTCCGCAGGAGGGGTGTTTTCCTCGGGGGCGTGGTATGTTTTTGGGAGGGGGAGGGGGTAAACGCCTAGAGCCCTTCTTACCACATATATTTGAAACTGAACTGACACCTCGCGTCGCTTACCTCATTTTATTTTTGGGGTAGCTTTAGAATATAGCCCATAGTAACCAAACATTTAAAACTGACGAAAAATTCTTATTTGAAGCTGATTCGAGAATTTTAACTTTTATTTCGACTAATCTTAAGGGTAAATTTTACTGCGAAAACAAATTTAAGGGACTTTTGAAAATAAAAAGCCTGAGACCTCACAAAATTGTAATAGGATTGATTTAAAAACCATACCAATACGATCTCCATAGTCAAAAACCCAATAAAGGAGAATTACAGTCCCACATCCTGAGCAACAACGAAGATCACTTTTCGCATTGGAAGCAGTGATAGATTTTTTTTTTTTTTTTTTTTTTTTTTTTTTTTTTTTTTTTTTTTTTTTTTTTTTTTTTTTTTTTTTTTTTTTTTTAAGAAAAAACTCTTATATGGTACTTCTGTTTCTAAGTTCGTATCTTTTTGAGACTGAATAATAAAATTGTGATAATAGCGTTAAAGTATAATAATGGCAATTATCATTGTCATATCTCAACACTAATAATAGTGAATAAATAGCAATAATAGCACAAAGTAATAATAGTGAAATGTTGCCAGATTAGTGATTAAAGCATTTAACATTTTCACGTTTGTTTTTGTTTGTGCCATAAAAACTACTAAGATTTAAGTCACTGCGTAATCTGTTTCCCTTCAAATGTGGTAATTTGAACAATGACTGTAATAATTCCATATCGCATACAAGAATTTCTTACTTTTCTATTTTAGGTTGAACAACTGGCAATTGCAAGTCAAGCTGAATGTCGATGTGTATCCGAGTATTGTTCAAGACTAGAAATTCGAAAGATATCAGAAGGACTATATCATGTTGCAGGAAGGAATGTCTTCATAAGGGTTAGTAGTGAAAACCTTCTTAAAACAGTTTAGTCATTCAAATTTACAACAACAGGTGGATAATTTGATATTGATGTTATGTCAATTTAGCAATAATTTTTAAAAGAAGTAGAAGGGTGTGGCCCTTTCTTGGGGAGAGGGAGGTAGATTATAATGCCCATATAAATGAGCATACGATTCTGTCTATGAAATACTACTCTGTTCACTAGTTGCTCCTTTTTACAACCTATTAGTAGTTCAAATTTTTATTTCAATCGTATAGCGTCGTTTGAACCATTAGTTTCTTTTTCTTTTATGTATTTTTCATGGTCAGGAACTTTTTTTTATAAGAAACCAAGACCTAGAATAGAATTTTGACCCCTGAATTATGTTTGTAGCTGCTTCTTCTGCTCTAAAGTATTTTATCTCTCTATACTTGTCTTAAGTTCTAGTTTTGTCCTTTGTTTTTTTTTAAGCCTATCACGAGCTTAAACTCCCTATATTGGTCCCAAGTAATCCCAAGTCTAATCTAAACCAGTCCTATTTTTTCATCACAATCCATGACCACTTATTTCATTTAATTCTTAAGGCAAAGCAAAACCCATCAAAATAATCCAAATAAAAGTGGAAAGAAAGCAACCCTATTCCCAGCAACTCGACTGGGAACCATCCACTAAGCTCTTTATATAACTTAATTGATGCTTTACTGTTTGCTCCTTTTTACAACCTATTAGTAGTTCAAATTTTTATTTCAATCGTATAGCGTCGTTTGAACCATTAGTTTCTTTTTCTTTTATGTATTTTTCATGGTCAGGAACTTTTTTTTATAAGAAACCAAGACCTAGAATAGAATTTTGACCCCTGAATTATGTTTGTAGCTGCTTCTTCTGCTCTAAAGTATTTTATCTCTCTATACTTGTCTTAAGATCTAGTTTTGTCCTTTGTTTTTTTTTAAGCCTATCACGAGCTTAAACTCCCTATATTGGTCCCAAGTAATCCCAAGTCTAATCTAAACCAGTCCTATTTTTTCATCACAATCCATGACCACTTATTTCATTTAATTCTTAAGGCAAAGCAAAACCCATCAAAATAATCCAAATAAAAGTGGAAAGAAAGCAACCCTATTCCCAGCAACTCGACTGGGAACCATCCACTAAGCTCTTTATATAACTTAATTGATGCTTTACTGTTTCAATGAGAACGCTAATTATTTAAAGATAATTACCTGAAATTTTACACAAAGTAAGAACTCTAAGTTCCCATGTATCTCCACTGAAATAAAAGCCTGTTCAAGATTAGTATTTAATCTAGTAATGTAAATCTAGATATTTTTCTATCTTCATACGTAAGCTACATGTCTAGTCTGTGTACCTTCCATCTTTAAAAATACTTATTCGTTCTGAGTAAATTGATAGAATAATATTTTATTTTATAATAATATTTTAGAAATTATCTGGACTCTCATCAATTATTGTTTTTGTAGCATATAATAGCCTAAATTTAAATTTTAAATCAAGAAGTCACAAGGAATTGAAATACTTCATCAAAGCAAACTTTTTTGTGCCTAATCTCAAGTAATTTAAATTGCGATTTTTTCTTATAGAAGGAGAAGTTCTTTCTTTTAAGGGGGGGGGGGTTTGGCTTCAAGACTTTAGAACTAAATTATGCTACATCATGAAAGAATTCCTCTGTTATGAGACATTACACCTAAGATAAAACAAAAATATCCCCTAAATTTTCCATAAACCCTTTTCATCAGAATTTAAAAAAAATACGAATTTTTTCAGTTGCTGAAAGACAGACATGTTATGGTGAGAGTTGGAGGAGGTTGGGACACGCTTGAACACTTTTTAATTCGTCATGATCCCTGTCGAGGTGGTTCTAATACAAGCAGTCGAAGTCGAAGCCCAACACCAGACACAACTGGTCTTCTACAGAGAAAACCCTTAAGCGAGAGAAAAACAATTAATTCAAGAAGTACTTTGACCCCATCTAAAGTTGGTTCAACACCGTGCCTCATAGATTTAAATGTTTCGCCAGTTACAACGCCTCGGCGTGCACAGCCGGTCCGTAGAGCTCAAACTGCTGGTCTACCAGTTAAAAGAACTGGATCTGTTAAACAATCTTCAAATGATTTGACAGAACATTTTTCCCAATTAACAGAATCAAATAAATTAAAAGCCCCAGAAAGACCAACGTCTTTCATAGACATTCCTAGAAAAGGTAATTCTGTCCCTAGCACACCTATTTCAAGTGGCCTACCACCTAGACCAGTAAATGCAACTGCCCGGAAATCAGGCGTGGGACGGACAGCTAGTTTCCATTTTGGGACACAAAGGCAAGTTTTATCAAAGCCTCTTACAAATAATTTGAACGTTAGCGCCTTCAATATGAATGCTAAGAAAACAGTGAGCAATAATGCTCTTAATGAAATGGATTCAAAGCCTCGATGGAAATAGTGCCGTATGTATGTTTGTGCGATTGTTTCGTTTTCTCCATGTGTCGTTATTTATTTTAAATGTTCAATAAAATTCGCTTGCACATTATTAGAAAATTAAATCCAAAGAGGCTAGGATGATTCAAACTACGGTATGTTGCGTAACATAAATATTGTACGGCGAAAAAAATGTATAGATGATTATAATAAAAAAACATTGGTTGGCGCTAGGAATGTCAAGGCATTAAAGATGCAGCAAAAACAGCTTTGATATCGTATCAATAGTTTTCTCCTTCTGTAAGTGAAAAAAAAAATTCAACACACTTTGAAAAAAAAATACTTATTTGGTTATCGAAAGGAAATCAAGAAAATTGCATGGGAAGATAAGAAAACCACATTGAGCAAAAAGTAAGACAAGCTGCGAAGAGAGGAGACCCTAGGACCCTATATATAGTATAGGCTTTATTTTCACCTAGATTGAAATGGGAATATTCATAATTTTCCTTATTTATACAGTTTTTTTTCCAATACTTTAGCTGAGCTTCGAAATATCCAACAAAAGAGAAGTCGAGAAAAAGAGAGAAGAGAGTTTTCTGCTCTCTATCAAATTGCATTTAGCTGTATTACAGTTTTTGAAAAAGTGATATCTTCTTTTCTTTCAAAGTTTACCCTTTGTACGCTTACAGCTGTTTTGTCTTACTTTTTCGGTTTTTCGTTGCTGCCTACGAGTTTCCTTTTTTGTTTTCTTTTTTCTTTCAATTCAACCTTTTTACTGACTACGGGTTAACCCTCACATGAATATGAACCAAATTCTATATATTCTGAACAGGAGAACAGGGTCGCCAATTGAGGGACGGGTTTAGATTATGAAAATACCTTTTTTTGATATTTTTATGGGAAAATACCCTTTTTTAGTATTTTATATTACAACAAACGAAAAAAAAATCCATCCCCTAGCTATTGAAAAATACATTATATCACCCTTTACATTTTGTGAATTGGTGCCCCTGAGGAGAACAAGAACTGAACCAATCAGATTTAGATTAAATACGGGTTAAAAAAAAAACCTTTAAATCTCCTTCAGTTTTCGCTTGTTCGGAGTATATCAACCCCTTGACCATTTTTAACGTCATTAAATAAGGGGGAGAAATAAGAAAGAGAAGAAAGGAAATAAAGAAAAAATCTCTAGCATTTACCTGGCTTCTAGTCGAAACGACTCTACCTACTAACAGTTCATTTTATTTACGAGCATACCCAAAACCATCGCTTCTATTAAAAAAAGCAACGTTTTATCGGGAACTTGAGAGCCAATCAATTTTCATTTAACTATTCTTCAAAAATCATGCGACAATAAAGTTTTTAAAACATTAAATTTAACAAAACAAGCTTTTCCTTTCAATTGAAGTAAGGAGCAACATTAAAACTTAAAACGAACGGAAATTATTGTGTATAAGACTGGAGCCTCTTCCTTGTCGCTCACTCTTTATACTAAATCCAGTAAACATAGAAAAGCACAGGTTACATATAATAAGATGTGCAAATATCTATGCCTACTAAAACTACAAGCGATCCCGTGGTGGTTTTAGAACTATTTTTCAATAATACTATGTATGTTCTTTTTAAAATACAACAAGTACCTTCAGATGAGTGCACACAAAAATTCTAAAATGTATATAACAAGTCTTGTTAAAAACAGAGAATTTGAAAATTCAGCTTATATCTCTATTTTATTTTTTTTTTACCATTTTTTACATTGTTTAAGCATGTCCACTCCCGATACTAAGACTTGGCAACAGTGACATCAAATACCTGTTTCAATAGTAGCATTTAATTGCAGAGTCACAAAAGGCTACTTTAATTAAAAACGAAATTAAGCTCATAAAAAAAATACATTTTCTTTTATTTCATCTTTCTTTTTAATTGTATTTCAACTAATGAAAATTATGTACGCGTTTTGGGAAACGGGTTTACTTAGTGATTTTAGGAAAACCTTACTTAAATCCCTTTATGCGAATTGATAAGAAACGTGAGAAAAGTGAGTATGGTAATTAAGAGAAATTAAATCGATTGCTGTGGAAAACAAGTTACTTAGCTTGATGATGCTTATTAGACTATGAGATTCTGAAGAACAATGTGATTTTCGGAAGGGGTAAAGCTGCGTCTGCCAAAATTTCACTCTTAGATGGATAACTGAGAATTATCTGAATGTTCATACCCCTTTAATTTTCAATAATCCTATTGTTATGATTAATGCATCTATTTTTTATTATTTTATCAATAAATTGAATCGGGTAACTATTACAAAATAAAATGTCCCTCAAATACAACACTTCAGAATGTAAAAACTCCTGAGGAAAAATTCTGAAAGCTCTATCCACCAGTAAAATCACAACCCCTCGTGTCAATGAAATAGGATGGCACGCATGAAAATTCAAATATCTATCACTGTGTGTAGGCTTTCTATTCTATACAGGCTTTCAGTGTAGGCTCCAGGGAGTTTCTATCCTTGTAGGGTTTCCTAACATACCAGATAAGTAAGTTAGAATATTGAATGCTATATAGGTTAATAATATTACTGCGGTTCAGGTAGTAAGTGAGGTCAGTAGTCGATTCGGTGTTGAATCAGGAATTAACAGGGCCAAGTTTAATTCTTATTGGAATGGGTTGATTTCATAGATCCTGCCCTAAGGAGCACGGAAAACGCAAATTTCTCATAGATTTAGATTAGGCAATTGATTGAAATGTTCTAGACAGAAAAGTTAGCGAAATGCTTGAATGTTTGGTGGTTTAGAAGTTCAGGGTGCAGAATGAATTTGAGAATTAATGTTAAAAAGAAATTCACTTAGACCAGAAACAAATGAGGGTGAAGAGGTAGTGTAAAAACTAGAATGGACAAGAAGTACTGTTTTTTTTTTGCATTTAGAAAAAGTTAGAAAGAATAGGAAACATGAGCACTTCAAAACACTGAGAATCATTTTAAAAGTTTTTTCCAAAGGCATTATCTAAGAATGTTTTTAGAAACTCATTTAACTGACAGTATATCAAACAGTAGGCTGTACAAAAAAGGCTATTCAACCCCACTTTCCGGAGCTTTAATGACAGAAAATTTAAGATGGCTAACTAGGCCACGTTTTGCGGATGAAGAATGACAGATTGACAAACATTGGGTCATAAATGCCTTGATAGCCCAAGAGGAAACACAGCAGACTAATTGGCTTAAAGCGCCGGGTTGAAGAAAATAGAAACAAAATTTTAGCTTTGACTAAATGTGTTACATAACACATTTTGATTAACCTAGGTCAAAAATAGCAAGTCATTTTTCTATTTGAGGATTTTCATCAGATATCTCCTATAGTATCTTTAAATAGAACAACTTCTGTAGGCATAGCTTCAATGCCAAAATGAGCGAAGAGTAGTTCAGACCAAACACAAGTTTTCTGTCAAGCCTAAGTAAAAGAACTGAAGAATTAAGTGCTTGAACGAGCAAAAAAGAAGAAAAACTTAATCAAGTCGGACTGGTGTTAGGCATGCATAGTGGAAAACTATATGATGCTTAGTAAATGAAATTATAGTTCAGTGTAAACGTTCGTAAGTGCGATGCAGACATCCGTCTGCGCAGCGCAGTATATTGATGAACAAAGGACCTGCATGGAGTGAAATCACTGAAGTCATCTTTTTTTTAAATGTTAGGACAAACTGAAAAACAACTATTAGAACTTAAATGAGAACTTACTGCCAATTAAATGACTAATTAATGAGATATACTAAAGAACTTAGAAGATAGTTTGACAGAGATTTTTCAGAATTTTTTTAAGAATAGATTTTCGGTGTTAACATACTTCCTAGCCAAAACATACTTCCTATCAACAAAGTAGTTATTATCCACTTTGTGTATCAAACAGTTCGTGGTAACGAACTGTAGTAAGGAGCGACCCGGCTCTGTAGTAACCAAAACTCTAAAAAATGGAATTTTGATACCAATACCTACATCAAAAGAATCGCATTTTAATGCTGATTTTAAATATATAAGTTTAATCAAGTTTAGTCTTACCCATCAAAAGTTACGAGCCTGAGAAAATTTGCGTTATTTTAGAAAATAGGGGGAAACGCCCCCTAGAAGTCTTAGAATCTTAACGAAAATCACACCATCAGATTCCGCGTATCAGAGAACCCTACTGTAGAAGTTTCAAGCTCCTATCTACAAAAATGTGGAATTTTGTATTTTTTGCCAGAAGGCAGACCACGGATGCGTGTTTATTTGTTATTTTGTTTTGTTTTTTTTCTTTTTCCCAGGGGTGATCGTATCGACCCAGTTGTCCTAGAATGTTGCAAGAGGGCTCATTCTAACGGAAATGAAAAGTTCTAGTGCCCTTTTTAAGTGACCGAAAAATTGGAGGGCACCTAGGCCCCCTCCCACGCTAATTATTTTACCAAAGTCAACGGATCAAAATTCTGAGATAGCCATTTTATTCAGCGTAGTCGAAAAACCTTATAACTATGTCTTTGGGGACGACTTACTCCCCCACAGTCCCCATGGGAGGGGCAACAAGTTACAAACTTTGACCAATGCTTACATATAGTAATGGTTATTGGGAAGTGTACAGGCGTTTTGCGTTGATGAGGAAGCAGCCTCTTTCATATACGAATTAATTTCTGTTCGTTTTAAGTTTTAATGTCGCTGCTTACTTTCAGTTAAAAAAACTTGTTTTTTTTATTTAATTATTTTAGAAGGCACGGTGACAAAGCGAGGTCATGGTTAAGAAGTAGCTGATTCTAAGTAGAGTGGCGACACTGTATAAAGAAAGGGTACTAAACGCTTTTCCAAATTAGCCATTAAAGAATGGCTATGAGACATTAAATAAAAACTTTAAATTAAGTAAGAAATTAAGATAATTAGCAAGGAAGAAGTTTAAACTCGGTGAACTGTTTTGGCAAGCATAGTGACAAAGCAACATTACAGTTAGAAATGATAGTACCGAAACAAAATTAAATGCAGCACCCCTATCTCGACTCAAATATAAGCAAAAAAAGCCGAATAATACTGAAAGACTTGATCATAATGGGGATGTTATCCGGGAGCCAAGGCACCCGGGACAGCTTCCCCTCCCCCACCCCTTGAATCGCTCTGAGGGTAAAACAAGGATAACATCCCTAGACCTGTTTGATGTAATAGTGCAGAAGCCTGTGACAGGTAGGTATATCACTTCAGCTAAGACTGAGATTATAAATTCAATCAAGTCCATGGGAATTTCTAAGAATTGTACGAAGAAGATTGCAGGGCAGTCTGTGAGCACAAGGCGACTTAATGATGCTACGAATTTTACAATTTTTAGTTGAGTGAAACAAAATTTGAAAAGTTTGAGACTGAAAAAATGCCCAAAACAAACTAAGACTCAGTTCTAAACAATAATTTTTAGCGTAGACCAAGTTTCCCGAAGCCAATTACCATCCATGAAAATTTATTATTTTTATTACTATTATCCTAAAAAGACGGATAAAACAACACACTCCTTTATATTTTACATTCCTTTACCCTTTTACAGCCGAAGTAAAAGGAGGTAACATCAGAGGAGTCGATTGAGGGAAGGGTGAGGAGGAGTCTTTTTTGGTGAAGGACAGGAGTTTTTTTTTAGATGGGGAGGTTTTATTTTGAAAACACCCCTTCGTTTTTATCTCATTAAAAATGTTTTCCTCTTTTGGTATTTTCACTGGAAAAAAAAGCATGTTTACCTCCCTCCCCTAAATATTGGAAAATACATTTAGTCCCCTCCCCCCATTTTCAGGAGTTGAAGCCACTGGCTACTACTGAGTACCCTTGTACACTTATTAAACTACTGAATTACACTCTAACGCCGTTTCAACTAAATTCAGCAAAACCTTGCTTGTGTCTAAATTAATACTAAATTCGACAAAATATTTGTATAAAAAGAAACTAATCTATATTGAACGTAAAGATAATATAGATCATATTTGCTAGTCAGTTTTCTCACCACACTGAAACCTCACATAGTCAAGAACATTGACAGAACATGCGTCTAAAACTTCTTTAACGGTGACATCTGGATCTACAAGGAACTCCTGATCAAGAAGAACTGTGGACTCTTCTGGTGATAACTGTTTTTCGTCTGGTTTTCGTTCTATGCTCGATGGATTCATTCCTAAAATAATAATTCTTAAATAAGACTTAGCAATCAATAAATTTTACACATGAAACAGACTGGCAGAACTTTTCACAACTGGCAGCTCTTCAACCTAAAAATCAAGAGATCATTCCATAACCCTTCAAAAAAAATTATGTTGCAGAATTTTTTAAGAAATGAGACATAAAACAGACTGGCAGAACTTTTCAGAACTGGCAGCTCTTCAATCTAGAAAATCAAGTGCTCATTCCATAACCCTTTAAAAAAAAATTATGTTGCAGATTTTTTTAAGAAATGAGACATAAAACAGACTGGCAGAACTTTTCAGAACTGGCAGCTCTTCAATCTAGAAAATCAAGTGCTCATTCCATAACCCTTTAAAAAAAAAATTATGTTGCAGATTTTTTTAAGAAATGAGACATAAGACAGACTGGCAGAACTTTTCAGAACTGGCAGCTCTTCAACCTAAATCAAGAGCTCATTCCATAACCCTTTAAAAAAATTATGTTGCAGATTTTTTTTAAGAAATGAGACATAAGACAGACTGGCAAAACTTTTCAGAACTGGCAGCTCTTCAACCTAAATTCAAGAGCTCGTTCCATAACCTTTGAAAAAAAAAAATTAAGTTGCAGAATTTTTTAAGAAATGAGACATAAAACAGACGGGAAGAACTTTTCAGAACTGACAGAACTGGCAGCTCTTCAACCTAAAGAATCAAGAGCTCATTCCAGAGCCCTTCAAACAAAAAATCTTGTTGCAGAATTTTTTAAGAAATGAGACATAAAACAGACTGGCAGAACTTTTCAGAACTGGCAGCTCCTAAACCTAGAAAATCAAGAGCTCATTCCATAGCCTTTAAAAAAAATATGTTGCAGAATTTTTTAAGAAATTAGACATAAAACAGACTGGCAGAACTTTTCAGAACTGGAAGCTCTTCAATCTAGAAAATCAAGAGCTTATTCCATAACCCTTCAAAAAAAAATAATTATGTTGCAGAATTTTTTAAGAAATGAGACAAGTCAAAAATACAACCTTTTCGAAAATAAAAATGTATACAATATTTTAATGTTGGTAAAGCCTCCTCTTTCTTCCCCCAAATATCCAACGCTTATAGTTTCCTGGGTGGTCTGGTAAGTTAAAGGCATTAGCATCTCTAAATTAAAATTGGGTGTCGTTTAAAGTTTAAAACTAAGAAAATAATAGTATTATTAATGGAGAGGTAGTGACAATTACGCCATCTACTTTATTTTAATAAAAACTAAAATTTTGAAAATTATAAAATTATTATTGCGGTTAGATTATTTATTTGATATTTTGCGCCCCTAAAATTCCTGCTCCCGGGACAACTGCCCCCCTTTGAACAGGCACTGAATTGGATGTTTGGTTTTTCATGCACTAAACATCTGTGGGATTGTTCTTATCTTATTTGGTTCTTATTTTGTTGGCGTTTAATTTATGTGCTTAGGTATGGTGTAGGATATTAAGTTCCTTTAAGAAAGGACTGGATTATATTAGTCAAGAAAAATATTTAATGATCGATGACAAAACAGTCTGTGTCACGCTTTGAGATGAATCATTACAAATATTTTTTACGGAAATCCCTTGAAACCGTCTTAAAAACCAGTACATTGTAGACAAAATCATGATGAAATCTTTAAGAATTAGTTTGGATGATGAAATACACAAATATTTGTAATGCAGTGGAAAAATCTAATGCTGATAAACAAAGTAGTTCAAAAATACTCAGTATTTGTTGTAGAAAGCAACGTAAGAGCGAGGATCAACTTCAACTATTCAAAATTACATTACTGGGCAGATTTTGACTGTTACTATTCAACTTTGTGATATCGTGCTTCGAGTATCCTTTAATTTGTTGATTTTAGCGCTGAACCCTCAAAATCAGAGTTAAAACCTTCGAGAATGACCAAAAAGTATACAAAAGAATCATATATTTAAGGTGTTAGCTTACCAACAATATGCTGACAAATCTGGCGTCCTAACGTATCCATAGTCCAATTCTCTGGCATTGCCTCCTCTGAAGTCCTCTTGAAAAACGCTAAAGCTCCAAACTTTCCAGTCATCACACTGGGACAGAACCCAGTGACAGTAGGGTGGGTATAGCAAGACATATGAACGGATGGATTAGCAAAAGCTCCGACACCACGTCTGAGTTTCATGTTTTCACCGATTTGTCCTATGTTAAGCGCTATAATATCGGCTAAGGTACTCCCGTCGGGTGCTAAAAAACCTTTCAGTTCCTCTTCTGTTAAAGACAGCTGAAAAATAATATACTTTATTCCCGCTTTCGTAGGTACATTTGCAGTTTTATGGTAAAAAAAAAAACAACAAAAAATTTTTTTAGCCGACTAAAGTTAGAAAGAAAGCTGAAATTGGAAATTTTAGCCAAACAGAATTACAGGTAAAACTACAAAGAGTAATTTAATACTACTACTGCTAACACCTCACTGCAACACCAAGCCACCTGACACAAAAATATCTACACACGCCCCTCTTCCATCCCGATCTGTGCATAGCCTTCCTCTTACACCATCCCACCCTCCCAGGAAGTTCCCATATTCTTTAAATCTTCACTTACGACATCCTTCATCCCCATTCGGGGACGACCTGCTTTTTGTTTCACCCTAGATGGTTGGCCGACCAGAACAATCTTTGGCAGTTCGTCATGCTTCATCCACAGAGCCTAACCAAACTTTCTCTCACTATAGCCCCAGAAAGCGAGATTCAACTACGTTTTTCGTACAGATTACTGTTTGAAATACGGTGAGTCAGTCAGGAACCCAAAACATTCCGTAGTCAATCTCTCTGGAAAATATCTAGCAAATCCTCCTCTGTTTTTCGGAGCACCCACGCTCCAGAACCGTACTTGACCATATGTCATCACTGTAACTTCCAATATTTTAATCTAATCAGCAACTTAAGCCAGGGAAAATTAAATATTAATCTACAATTGGCAATGTTAGCCAATGGCAACTAGAGATAAAGCCAAACTAACTAATAAGCCATTAATAAAATACCTGTTTTAGTCAATGCCTCTTAAGGCCAGTTCATTCTACACCTTAAGAGCCCTACATATAAATTTCAAAAGACAAATTTTGCCTCGTTTTATTTTTTGTAAATGGGGTTCTCTCTCATTTACTAGTCTCTTTATTGGTGGATATAAGATGATAAGATGAGACCAAGCCCTGCTTTCATTCCTAGTTATTAGCCATTCTAA
Source organism: Artemia franciscana (assembly GCF_032884065.1). Lineage (NCBI taxonomy): Eukaryota > Metazoa > Arthropoda > Branchiopoda > Anostraca > Artemiidae > Artemia > Artemia franciscana. The sequence continues at coordinate 14,278,151 of NC_088880.1, read as the reverse complement.
ATTTATTATGGGGTACTAAAATAAATAAAAAAGATAGAATAGCGTTCAAATCAAAATTATTAGCACTTTTTGCCTCAATTGCGGCATCCCCGCCCCTTCAAAAAAGACTCGTTTGTTATTCACCAATAAAGACAAGCCCCAGTACCAATTACTACTACTACTACTAATAACTCACTGCAGCACCATGCCGCCTGAGGCCAACACAGGTACGCACGCTCCTCCTCCAACCTAATCTATTCAAGGCCTCCCTCTTTAAACCCTCCCAGGAAGTTCCCAATTCCTTTAAATCTTTATTGATGACATCCTCCCAACCTAGACAAGGACGGCCTGCTTTCCGTGTAGCCACAGACAGTTGGCCGAAAAGGACATCTTTGGCAATCTGTCATCCTTCATCCGCAGAACGTGGCCTAGCCATCTCAACCTTTCTTTCATTATAGCCCCAAAAAGCGGGATTGAACCACATTTTTCGTACAACCTACTGTTCGAAATACGATCAGTCAGCTGGGTACCCAGAACAAACCGTGGGCAATTTCTCTGGAAAACATCTAGTAAAAATTACGGTCAGTCAATCCAGTACCAATTGATGAGGGTCAAATGCAGTGAAGGGTCAGATTCCATGTGCTAGAGCAAACTAACATATCATAGTTCATGCAGTTTAATACGAAAGAGGTTTATGCGTCTATTTCTCTCGTACAAAATTCTGACCAATATCTTTAAAAAGGTATTTGTGTCCATTTGACTATTTTTTTTCAAATCCATTTTGAGCTCATTTATTTCCTATTCAATCTAGATTTGGAAGCAAAATAAAGTATAATATGATTTTCATATTTCATCACCTTGTTCAGAGTAAAAAAAAATGAAAGATGAAATAAAAATTAATAAGCACTACATTATAGAAAAATAAAAATAAAGTATGGTCAATAATTTCCTTTAATATTCCAATTATCAGGGTTATTCTTCGTAAAAGCTTCGATCTCTAATATTATAACCCCAGGACAAAGCTAAGATATTGCAAACAATGTTTAGGAAAGATAATCAAGAAATGTAGTAATACAAGTCAAACAGGCTGATGTAGTGACAAATAATGACACCCTCATTACTCCAAACTATTCTTTCTACAATACAGCCTATACAATAGTAAAAAAAACAGAAGACAATGTGCTCCCCTCTTTTACGCCACTTTCCACATTGAAGGGCTAAAAAATTTACCGGAAATGTTACAGACGATGTCCATGGCTCGAGTAGAGATCTTCAATGCTCGTTGAGCGAGAGGGGTCATTTCTTTTTTTTTTTCTAAACAAAATATTTATTATAAATCATAATTTTTTTTTATAAATTATAAAATTTATAAATTACAAGTTACTATAATTATAAATTATATAATAAATTATAAATTATTATAAATTATAAAATTTATAATAAATTATTAATTTATTATAAATATTATAATTTACTAGCTGTTGGGGTGGCGCTTCGCGCCACCCCAACAGCTAGGTGGAGGGGGCGCTTCGCGCCCCCCAAGCCCCCCGCACGCGTAAGTCGTTACGCGCCATATTAGTTACGCGCCATTGTAGTTGTGTCCCTGAAGCGTCCCCACCAAGCCCCCCCGCGCGCGTAAGTCGTTACGCGCCATACTAGTTACGCGCCATTGTAGTTGTGTCCCGGTGTCCCACCTGTGAATATATATATATATATATATATATATATATATATATATATATATATATATATATATATATATATATATATATATATATATATATATATATATATATATATATATATATATATATATATATATATATATATATATATATATATATATATATATATATATATATATATATATATATATATATATATATATATATTTATATATATATATATATATATATATATATATATATTTTTATATATATATATATATATATATATATATATATATATATATATATATATATATATATATATATATATATATATATATATATATACATATATATATATATATATATATATATATATATATATATATATATATATATATATATATATATACATATATATATATATATATATATATATATATATATATATATATATATATATATATATATATATATATATATATATATATATATATATATATATATAACTACGTAAAACTTGCGAATAAACAACATTCTTTGCTGTCCTATTGTCTGTCCATATAAATAGATTGACAGGTTTACCAACTCTTGAAGGTTTGCCAACTCTGACAGGTCTACCATATATATATATATATATATATATATATATATATATATATATATATATATATATATATATATATATATATATATATATATATATATATATATATATATATATATATATATATATATATATATATATATATATATATATATATATATATATATATATATATATATATATATATATATATATATATATATATATATATATATATATATATATATATATATATATATATATATATATATATATATATACTACGTAAAACTTGCGAATAAACAACATTCTTTGCTGTCCCATTGTCTGTCCATATAAATAGATTGACAGGTTTACCAACTCTTGAACATACAACATAATAATTGTCCATGGGAAAACAATCCGGATTCAGATCTATACAGCATTTTTCTAATGATTGCCCTTGAGCTTTGTTGATGGTGATTGCTAATCGAACATTCCCTGTGTCCCCGTCTCCATTTATATATCCCCCTGTGCCCCCGGCGTCCCCGTTGTAGGTGTGTCCCTGTGTCCTGGTTTTCATTTATATTTCCTGTGTCCCGGTCGTCATTCGTGTCCCGGTATCCCAGTCTGTAATTTCTCTTTGAGTGTCCCGGTCGTCATTTATATTCCCTCTGTCCCGGTCGTCATTTGTGTCCCGGTGTCCCGGTCTGTAATTTCTCTTTAGTGTCCCGGTCGTCATTTATATTCCCTGTGTCCCGGTCGTCATTTGTGTCCCGGTCTGTAGTGTCATCTTATAATGACGTCAAATGCAAACCCACAAACAAATTATCATGCATATATACAACTGATTTTTATATATATATATAGATACAGTTTCTTTTTTAGTTATTTTCTTTTTTAGTTTTTTTCTTTTCTTAGTTTTTTTCTTTTTTAGTTTTTCTTTTTTTTTAATTTTTCTTTTTATTCATTTGTTTTCTTCAATTTGTCAATGTTCATTCTAACATTGACACTTGGAAAAATCTTTACGTGCCAAGCATGCTAAAGCTCAACAATTTATAATAAACCTCAAACTTTTGGGTATCTGTTTTAAGGTTTTCGAATTACTTTAATCTATTGTCAAAATACATTGAAATATTTGTGCAATTCCCAGTTTTTTTTTCTTTTTAGTATTTTACCTTTTTTTATTTTTTTAGGTTTTTTCTTTTTTTAATTTTTTCTATTTTGTAGTTTTTTCTTTTTTTAGTTTTTTTCTTTCTAGTCTTTTTTTAGTTTTTTACCTTTTTTCTTTTTTCAGTTTTATTTTTTCATTTGGTGACATTCTATCTTTTTCAATATTTTTCAATTTGTCAATCTTCATTCTAACATTGACAGTTGAAAAAATCTTCACGTGCCAAGCATGCTAAAGCTCAACAATTCATAATAAACCTCAATTTTTAAGTATCTGTTTTAAGGTTTTCGAATTACTTTAATCTATTGTCAAAATATTTTGAAATATTTATGCAATTCCCAGTTTTTACATTTTTAGTTTCAGTTCTCTTTTTCTTCTTTATTTCTCAGACGTAAATAAATATCGCCGAACCTTTGTTTTTTTAACTAAAATCTGGTAGGCATTGATGACCTTATCCAAGTCAAAATCCCAAACCCAATCATCATCGCTATCATTTTCAGTTTTGATACGTTTTAATTCTCGCTGTCCAGCTTGATCTTCATCTAACAGCGCGGTTTTGCGTTCTTTAGCCGTAAGCCTTTTGGCATTAACTCTTTGAGCAGCTTCCTCGGCTGTTTCTTCTGCCATTGTAGGATTTGGTAACATTCTATCTTTTTCAATGTTTTTCAATTTGTCAATGTTCATTCTAACATTGACAGTTGGGAAATCTTCACGTGCCAAGCATGCTAAAGCTCAACAATTTATAATAAACCTCAAATTTTAAGTATCTGTTATAAGCTTTTCGAATTACTTTAATTTATTGTCAAAATATATTGAAATATTTATGCAATTCCCAGTTTTTACATTTTTAGTTCCAGTTTTCTTTTTCTTCTTTATTTTTCAGACGTAAATACATATCGCCGAACCTTTGTTTTTATAACTAAAATCTGGTAGGCATTGATGACCTTATCCAAGTCAAAATCCCAAACCCAATCATCATCGCTATCATTTTCAGTTTTGATACGTTTTGACTCTCGCTGTCCAGGTTGATCTTCATCTAACTGCACGGTTTTGCGTTCTTTAGCCGCAAGCATTTTGGCATTAACTCTTTGAGCAGCTTCCTCGGCTGTTTCTTCTGCCATTGTAGGATTTGGTAACATTCTATCTTTTTCAATGTTTTTCAGTTTGTCAGTGTTAATTCTAACATTGACAGTTGGAAAAATCTCCACGTGCCAAGCTTGCTAAAGCTCAACAATTTATAATAAACCTCAAAATTTTAAGTATCTTTTTTAAGGTTTTCAAATTACATTAATTCTATTGTCAAAATATTTCGAAATATTTATGCAATTCCCAGTTTTTACATTTAAACCCTCAACACAAAAATTCATACAACTTATTTATATATATACATATATATATATATATATATATATATATATAATATATATATATATATATATATATATATATATATATATATATATATATATATATATATATATATATATATATATATAGAAGATATAATCTGGCGTAACAGACAAAGTGTAACAGACATAACAGACAGACAACTTATTTTTATATATATAGATTATAAGGACAATATGCATCGTCCTTCCCAAGCTATAAGACATATCCGCAAGGGAAACTAGCCATGATTGGAACAATAAAAGCTTCAAAATCTCCAGCTAAAACAATTATGCATAATAATAGTATGTACGGAATTCTAAACTGGGCCCTTGTTGCTCAGCTACTCATCGAAATTTTAGAAATTTTCGAAAAAAAAAATAAAAAAAAATTTCTTCAAAGATTTAATCCTCGAAGAAATTTTCGATTTCACAAAAAAAAATTAACCTTATCTTCCAGAGCTAGGACTATTCCGACTTCAAATATACCTCTCTGTCAGGGACCCAATGACATTGTTAAAAGCCATTCTGGGTTTACCCATAGTTTCCTTTATTTAATAAAGTATGTTGAAACAGATTTGTGAAAGCACCATTTATCAATCGAACTATAAGACTTAATATACTTTGAGAACCTATATGTTTTACTAGCTGTTGGGGTGGCGCAAAGCGCCACCCCAACACCTAGTTGGTGGGGGCACATCGCGCCCCCCCCGCGCGTAAGTCGTTAAGCGCCATTGTAGTTGTGTCCCTGTGTCCCAACTACATATAAATAGATTATCAGGTTTACCGAATCGTGAACATGCAACATATAATTGCCCATGGGAAAAACAATCCGTATTCAGATCTATACATCATTATTCTAATGATTGCCCTTGAGCTTTGTTGATGGTGATTCTGTACCACGTATTTTATTAGGTTTTTCCATTAATAATTTTGGCCCTTTTGAGGGGGCATTTAGTTCTCGAGTAGAGATTTATTTTTACTTTTTCTTTTTAGAAGGGCCAAGATCCAAATTAACCTCTGATGTGGATAATTACTGAAGAAAATATGTTCTGGTGATTCTTTACTTTGAGGATAAAATCCATTAGTTTTTGAATCTTCCGAAGGGCTAAGGACGATTGAATGGAAACCTCGACCAAATATTTTCGCTGAGGTTTCCATAGTAAAATATTTGGATTTACTCTTTTTTTCACTGGTCTCTTTTTCCTATGTTTCCAAGAATAAAAGATGTTTTCTCGTATCATTATTAACAAAATATTTGCATGTTAATGGACTATTGGCCTCACTCCAATTGGCCATTCAGTATACGTCTATGATTGCACATATACAAGCTTAATGGAAGGGTGAGCTAGGAATACCATCTCAGGATCTGTCCTTGGGACACTCCTCAAAAATTGTAATGAAAGTATTGGTACCCAAGCTATTTAACGAGAAATTGGACACAACTGAATATAATCTGAGTTAAAGAGGTATGAATATTTGCATTTTACAATGTTAAGTCAAAAAGATTTGTTAGTTAGCTAGAAATTCAAAGCTGAAGCTTTTTTGGCACACATTTCCAGCATCTCAAACTAATCCGTCGAGTAATGAAATTGTTGCACGTAAATTCATAAAAGGTTGGGGAATAAGTTCCTTCTGTTTTTGTATCTTCTTTGTTTCAAAATAATTTTTTGTTGTTAGACAAAGTATATAATGCTCACTCGATAGAACTGTTTCTGCTCTACAGAATTATGCTAATTGTCTTTTTAAATATTTAAATTTTAACTAATTTTTATGCTCAAGAATGGAATATTCAGGAGGTAAAAATAAACATTCTTGACACTTGCTCTTGTCTACTTTTCATCGAGGCCTGCTTTCAACACATTTGGGGAAGATATCATAAACGAGTCTACGAAATAGTTTGCAAAGTTTAAAAATAGCAATTTTGCTATCAACGACGAAAGGTCTTTTGAACTCAACGAAGAGAGTCTCAAAGCCCTTTTGAAGGAGAACAGTAGCCACACAAGTTACGAACTGGCCGAAGAAATGAACTGCAATCATAAACTGATTCTCAATAATCTTCATTCGATGAGATTTGCCAAAAAATAGATAGCCTGGTCCCCCCCCCCAAAAAGCTGCGACTTATTTGAACTTTTTCGCATTATAGAGCAACCAGTTCTAGATACTAATTCTAGATGACTAATCATACATCAAACATTAAGCTGTACAAGAAAGGTGGTTCGATCCCGCTTTCCAAGCTACAATGAAAGAAAAGTTATGACGATCAGGCCATACTTGACGTGGGTAGCGTTTGGGTGGAGGAGCGAGCGCAGCTTATCTAGATCTGTCCGTATTGATGCTGCAATACATTATTAGTAGTAGTGTTAGAAATCAAAATGTTTCACAGCCGTAAAATAAAATCTAAAAGGGTGTTTTGAAGTTTAGTCGTAACGGGTGGGATTATTATTTAACAGCTTAAAGTTAGTTAAACACGATTATAATTCTTTGATGCAATCACAATTAAGCAGAGATGTACTAAATTATCCAACCAACGATTAATTATATTACGGTATTGCTGTTAAAAATATCAAGAAATACCGATTGTAAATATGTCCTAATCATTGCTATTAATCTGTTGATCATAATTAAAAAAGGAGTTTCCATATCTTAAGAAAGGTAAAGAAGTTGGGGACGATTTAAGCCAAAGAAATCAAAGCCACAAAGAGGTAGACTATATTCAAAAGAAAAAAAAATCTAGGGTTATGTTGTAAATGAAGTTGACCAAAACACAGCACGCATGCAAAGATGAATATTTTCAATCTGCTTTCTGACTAGTCTCGCAATCTAAAAATTGCTCTGTTTTCAGAAAAACAAATGGAATTCTAATAGAAAGTTCAATCTCAAACACTCATTGACCTTCTTTTTTCAGCATAATTACAATTTACCATCTCTTTTCAATAAGGCGATATTATCGCACCTTTTTTTTTTTGTAAAGTTGTTTGGTTACTTTCAAATTTAGAGCCCTTTAGTTTATTCAGATTTTGAAATTAAGTAAGTGAAAGGAGTAAGGAGACAAAAAGTAAAAAAAAAACAAAGTAAATTGTTCAATATACGTAAGGATAGAGAAAGAGCAAAAAGGAAGCAAAGATTTGGACAAGAGCAATTATATATATATATATATATATATATATATATATATATATTATATATATATATATATATATATATATATATATATATATATATATTCAACTTCAGCCAGATGTTTAGTAAGAGGGGGTGGGGGCAGCCCTGTATAGCAAAATATTCAGAGTTTTCTGATGTTTCCTATAAATTCCTAAGTTTCTCATAGAATTAGTCTTTTTCTCTTTTCAAAAAAGAAAGAAAAACCATCTACTCCCATTAATTCTTCAGCAACTTTTTTTAAAACAGATTCTTTAATTAGACAGATAATTCCACCCTTCCGCTGTGTGTGGATACGTTAGACAAAAAGAAACAGATTAGACAAAAGGAAGAGAAATTAACAGTAATAAGGCCGAAGAAGAGGGGTTAAGTAGGTAATGAATTGACGATCACTTAATGTTCGATTTTGTTCAAAGACTGGTCCTTAAACTTTATACCAAAAAGATGAGGAGTGTACAAAGAGTACTTTAATCGTATTGGCATTAATCAAATTCAACTAACTTTAAAGAATTATATATATATATATATATATATATATATATATATATATATATATATATATATATATATATATATATATATATATATATATATATATATATATATATAATAGCTGTTGGGGTGGCGCTTCGCGCCACCCCAACACCTAGTTGGTGGGGCGCTTCGCGCCCCCCCCCAAGCCCCCCCGCGCGCGTAAGTCGTTACGCACCATATTAGTTACGCGCCATTGTAGCTGTGTCCCTGTGTCCCACCTGTGAATAGAGATAGATATAAATATATATTTTTAACTACGTAAAACATGCGAATATACAACATTCTTCGCTGTCCCATTGTCTGTGCATATAAATAGCATTTATATTCTCTGTGTCCCGGTCGTCATTTGTGTCCTGGTGTCCCAGTTTGTAATTTCTCTTTGAGTGTCCCGGTCGTCATTATATTCCCTGTGTCCCAGTGTCCCGGTCGTCATTTGTGTCCCGGTGTCCCGGTCTGTAATTTCTATTCAAACAATCCCTGTGTCTAAGTCGTCAATTATATATCCCGCCTGTGCCCCCGGCGTTCCCGTTGTAGTTGTGTCCCTGCGTCCCGGTCGTCATTTATATTCCCGGTCGTGATTTGTGTCCGGGTGTCCCAGTCTGTAATTTTTCTTTGAGGTTCCCGGTCGTCATTTATATTCCCTCTGTGTTGGTCGTCATTTGTGTCCCGGTCTGTAATTTATCTTTGAGTGTTTTTCCTTTTTAGTTTTTTTTAGTTTTTTACATTTTTCTGTTTTTTTTCCTTCTTTATTTTTCAGCGTCACTATGAAGTACATATCGCCGAACCTTTGTTTTTTAACTTAAATCTGGTAGGCATTGATGACCTTATCCAAGTCAAATCCCAAACCCAATCATCATCGCTATCATTTTCAGTTTTGATATGTTTTGACTCTCGCTTTCCAGGTGGATTTTCATCTAACTGCGCGGTTTTGCGTTCTTTAGCCGCAAGCCTGTTTTCTTGCTGTTCTTGTGATTCCTCGGCACGCTTTCTTTTCTTACTTTCTCTATCAGCTGCAAGCCTGTTTTCTTGCTGTTCTTGTGATTCCTCGGCACGCTTTCTTTTCTTACTTTCTCTATCAGCAGCAAGTTTTTTGGCATAGACTCTTTGAGCAGCTTCCTCGGCTGTTGCCATTGTAGGTTCTTCAGTCATTTTACAATTAAACATTTTTCCGTGAACGCATGTCTTAAATACCATTAATGACGTCACAGTCATAACAAAAATGATGACAACTAACTTCATGACGTCAGTCGACACAGAAACATGACGTCACCTGACAGACACACAGACAGACAACTTATCTTCTATATATATAAAAATAAGTTGTCTGTCTGTGGATGGATGGATGGATCAGGTGACGTCACCTGAAAAAACTGGATCAGGTGACGTCAAAACTGAAAAAACTAAAAAAAGGCAAAAACTACAAAAAAAACTAAAAACTAATAAAAAAAATAAAAAAGCTAAAAAACTAAAAAAACTATAAAGGTAAAAACCAATAAAAAACTAAAAAAAAAACTGAAAAAACTAAAAAAAATTTATATGCAAAGACAATGGGACAGCAAAGAATGTTGTATATTCGCAAGTTTTACGTAGTTAAAACCATATATATATATCTATCTATATTCACAGGTGGGACATAGGGACACAACTACAATGGCGCGTAACTATTATGGCGCGTAACGACTTACGCGCGCGGGGGGGCTTGGGGGGGGCGCGAAGCGCCCCCACCAACTAGGTGTTGGGGTGGCGCGAAGCGCCACCCCAACAGCTAGTTTTTATATATATAGATAGATTTCAGCGGAAATCACATCAACAATTTCGTTCGAAGTAATTTTTTTATGTAGCCAGATTAGTATATGTGCGTGTGGCAAACCTCGTTTTTGCCATTCCACTGATTACATCCAGCATCGCACTGACCCAAACACTTCAAGTTTTACTATGTAGTTTATCAGTGATTTCAACTTTTGCCGGAAGACACGGGCCGTAATGTCATGCCTATGAACCGCCGATTGTCCTTGAAGTAAAAGCTGCAGTATCTCGTCCCAAGATTGATTACATGTAAATGTAACAAATAAATCTGGACGACCATAGAGACGAACATACGCAATAGCATCTTGAGCATATTCATGCATATGACGGGGACTGCCAGCATATGACGAAGGTAAAATTGTTAATCTTCCAACGTTTGTGGTATTACCGTCATTTATAACTGCATCTCGCAAATGAATGTATTGTTCAGAGCGGAGCTTGGTCTGATTCAGGCGGATATATAGCAAACGTTCTGATTCAATTTTAGCATACATATCAACGACAAATTGGTGAAACAATTCACGGCATTTTTTTGCCCTTTTACTTTGAAAGTAGACATAAATTGATCTGGATTTTCGATTTGGGCTCCAAACGACGTCATTTGGAAACATGAGTTGTATTTTCTGATTTTTGACATAAAACGCTTAGATTCTGACGTAGTTCCAGTAAGGAAAGTCTTCAATGGCTCTGGTGGTGCAGCCAATAGAGGAAGTTTAACTTTTCCTGAGGCGCAACACATTCCCATTGTTTCACCATTGAATTTCAAGGCCTTGCAATAGGGACAAATTTTAGACATTGTCCCGATTTGAACACATCTACTCAAGCTATAATCATCGACTGGGCTGTACCTGAATGCCAGGCGATAACTTTCAGGTTGCTCTGATTCCTCGGCACGCTTTCTTTTCTTACTTTCTCTATCAGCAGCAAGCCTTATTTCTTGCTGTTCTTGTGATTCCTCGGCACGCTTTCTTTTCTTACTTTCTCTATCAGCAGCAAGCCTGATTTCTTGCTGTTCTTGTGATTCCTCGGCACGCCTTCTTTTTTCACTTTCTCTTTTAGCAGCAAGTCTGCTTTCGCGTTGCTCTGGTAGTTCCTCGGCACGCTTTCTGTTCTTTCTTTCTCTATCAGCCTCAAGCCTGTTTCCTTGCTGTTCTTTTGATTCCTCGGCACGCTTTCTGTTCTTTCTTTCTCTATCAGCCTCAAGCCTGTTTCCTTGCTGTTCTTTTGATTCCTCGGCACGCTTTCTTTTCTGACTTTCTCTATCAGCAGCAAGTTTTTTGGCATAGACTCTTCGAGCATCTTCATCGGCTTTTGCCATTGTAAGTTCATCAGTCATTTTAAACTTAAACATTAATAGATTTCTACGTGAACATATATGTCTTAAATATCTTTAATGACGTCACCGTCATAGCAAAAATGACAACAACTAACTTCATGATTAAATATCTTTAATGCCGTCACCGTCATAGCAAAAATGACGACAACTAACTTCATGACGTCAGTCGACACAGAAACATGACGTCACCTGACAGACAGACACACAGACAGACAACTTATTTATATATATATATAAATACTAGCTGTTGGGGTGGCGCTTCGCGCCACCCCAAAACCTAGTTGGTGGGGCGCTTCGCGCCCCCCCAAGCCCCCCCGCGCGCGTAAGTCGTTACGCGCCATATTAGTTACGCGTCATTGTAGTTGTGTCCCTGTGTCCCACCTGTGAATAGAGATAGATATAAATATATGTTTTTAACTACGTAAAACATGCGAATATACAACATTCTTCGCTGTCCCATTGTCTGTGCATATAAATAGATTGTCAGGTTTACTGACTCTTGAACATGCAACATATAATTGTCCATGGGAAAAACAATCTGTATTCAGATCTATACCTCATTATTCTAATGATGTGTCCCTGTGTCCCGGTCGTCATTTATATTCCCTGTGTCCCGGTCGTCATTTGTGTCCCGGTGTCCCAGTTTGTAATTTCTCTTTGAGTGTCCCGGTCGTCATTTATATTCCCTGTGTCCCGGTGTCCCGGTCGTCATTTGTGTCCCGGTGTCCCGGTCTGTAATTTCTATTCGAACAATCCCTGTGTCCCGGTCGTCATTTATATATCCCGCCTGTGCCCCCGGCGTCCCCGTTGTAGTTGTGTCCCTGTGTCCCGGTCGTCATTTATATTCCCTGTGTCCCGGTCGTGATTTGTGTCCGGGTGTCCCAGTCTGTAATTTCTCTTTGAGGTTCCCGGTCGTCACTTATATTCCCTCTGTCGGTCGTCATTTGTGTCCTGGTCTGTAATTTCTCTTTGAGTGTTTTTTCTTTTTAGTTTTTTTTTTAGTTTTTTACCTTGTTTCTTTTTTCAGTTTTCTTTTTCTTCTTTATTTTTCAGCGTCACTATGAAGTACATATCGACGAACCTTTGTTTTTTTAACTTAAATCTCGTAGGCATTGATGACCTTATCCAAGTCAAAATCCCAAACCCAATCATCATCGCTATCATTTTCAGTTTTGATATGTTTTGACTCTCGCTGTCCAGGTGGATTTTCATCTAACTGCGCGGTTTTGCGTTCTTTAGCCGCAAGCCTGTTTTCTGGCTGTTCTTGTGATTCCCCGGCATGCTTTCTTTTCTTACTTTCTCTATCAGCTGCAAGCCTGTTTTCTTGCTGTTCTTCTGATTCCTCGGAACGCTTTCTTTTCTTACTTTCTCTATCAGCAGCAAGTTTTTTGGCATAAACTCTTTGAGCAGCTTCCTCGGCTGTTGCCATTGTAGGTTCTTCAGTCATTTTACAATTAAACATTTTTCCGTGAACAAATGTCTTAAATACCGTTAATGACGTCACCGTCATAGCAGAATGACGACAACTAACTTCATGACGTCAGTCGACACAGAAACATGACGTCACCTGACAGACAGACAACTTATTTTTATATATATAGAAATATATATATACTAGCTGAAATATATATATACTAGTTGGGGTGGCGCGAAGCGCCACCCCAACACCTAGTTGGTGGGGGCGCTTCGCGCCCCCCCCAAGCCCCCCCGCGCGCGTAAGTCGTTACGCGCCATAATAGTTACGCGCCATTGTAGTTGTGTCCCTATGTCCCACCTGTGAATATAGATATATATATATATATATGGTTTTAACTACGTAAAACTTGCGAATATACAACATTCTTTGCTGTCCCATTGTCTTTGCATATAAATAGATTGTCAGGTTATCCCCCTGTTTCCCCCGGTGTCCCCGTTGTAGTTGTGTCCCTGTGTCCCGGTCGTCATTTATATTCCCTGTGTCCCGGGTCCCGGTCATCATTTGTATCCCGGTGTCCCGGTCTGTATATACATTCGTTTTTTAGTTTTGTTTTTCTCCTTTATTTTTTTCCTTTTTTTTTCTTTTTTAGCTTATTTAGATTTTTAGATTTTTTAGTTTTTTTTATTAGTTTTTAGTTTTTATTTCTTTTTAGTTTTTTTGTCCCGGTCGTCATTTATATCCCCCTGTTTCCCCCGGTGTCCCCGTTGTAGTTGTGTCCCTGTGTCCCGGTCGTTATTTATATTCCCTGTGTCCCGGTCGTCATTTGTATCCCGGTGTACCGGTCTGTATATACATTCGTTTTTTAGTTTTGTTTTTCTCCTTTATTTTTTTCCTTTTTTTTTCTTTTTTAGTTTATTTAGATTTTTAGATTTTTTAGTTTTTTTATTAGTTTTTAGTTTTTTTTTCTTTTTAGTTTTTTTGTAGTTTTTACCTTCTTTTTAGTTTTGTTAATTTTTTTTTTTACTTGTGTCCTGGTCGTCATTTATACTCCCTGTGTCCCGGTGCTTTGTTGATTGCTAATCGAACATTCCTTTTGTCCTGGTCGCTTTCTCTTTGAGTGTCGTCATTTATTTTTTTCTTTTTTAGTTCTTTTAGTTTTTACCTTTTTTAGTTTTTTTTTAGTTTTTAGTTTTTTTAGTTTTTTACCTTTTTTTAGTTTTTTTAGTTTTTTAGCTTTTTTATTTTTTTATTAGTTTTTAGTTTTTTTGTAGTTTTTGCCTTTTTTTTTAGTTTTTTGTCCTGGTCGCTTTCTCTTTGAGTGTCGTCATTTATTAGTTTTTTCCTTTTTTTTTTAGTTTTTTATTGGTTTTTACCTTTATTTTAGCTTATTTTTCAGTTTTTTCCTTTTTTTTAGTTTTTTTTTATTTTTTATTTTTTTTAGTTTTTTACCTTTTTTTAGTTTTTTTAGTTTTTTTAGTTTTTTAGCTTTTTTACTTTTTTTATTAGTTTGTAGTTTTTTTTTGTAGTTTTTGCCTTTTTTTAGTTTTTTCAGTTTTTTTTTTAGTTTTTTATTGGTTTTTACCTTTATAGTTTTTTTAGTTTTTTAGCTTTTTTATTTTTTTTATTAGTTTTTAGTTTTTTTTGTAGTTTTTGCCTTTTTTTAGTTTTTTCAGTTTTGACGTCACCTAATCCAGTTTTTTCAGGTGACGTCACCTGACACATCCATCCACACATCCATCCACACATCCACAGACAGACAACTTATTTTTATATATATAGATATGTATAATTATAGTAAGCAACACAAGTATGCAACAACGAAATTATACAACAACAAAATAAAGAATAAGAAACATAAATTATTCAACTTACAAACATATGCCGGTCTGTTTGCCTTTTCATCACTTCTGTCAAGCAATGATTTGTAATAGTTGTAACTAGATCCTAAAATAAAATTTGAAGAGATTACATTTACTCTCCATTCAATAGAATCAAAGAGACAAATTAATCATTTTTATTGTAAAATTTAGATCTGTGAGCAGGAAAGGAGAAGGTGAAAAGGTGAATCCTGTTCAAAGGTCTCCTGTGCATTTTATAAGAACGGCATAGGGAGATTGTAGATAAATGAACGCCTAAAGCAATCCTTTGACTATTCGCCTGGAAAACATCTAGCATATATTCCACAACCAATCAAAGCACCTATATATCAGAACTATATTTGTATTGTCATTACTTAATTTTTGTGTTATTTTTAGACAATATTTGTATTGTCTAGTATCTTATTCATAGTTCAAAGAATTATCTTCTTATTCATTCAAACTTTATTTTGTACAGAAAAAATAGCTATTTATGGCCGAAAAACGGCCATATAAATTATGGCCGAAGAACAACGATCAAGTTGAAAAAGTACACGAAATGTTGGGTCCTTATCAAAGAATTAGCATTTGCTTAACATTAGGGATCGCGAGGGGTATACTTACTACCCCGGATTAGATTCAGAAAAAGTGACAAGAAAAACTATCAAATTCAAAGGTCCTTAAGGTCAGAAAGTAGTAGTAAAAGCGGTATGTACTGGTTTCCCATTTTCTTTTTTTTTTTCTTTTTTTTTTAGAAAATATGCTTCGTTGATTTTTCGTTGTATTTTCTGGTATAGAAAAAACCAAGTCTTGAGTACAACAGTTACAATAAAAAAAAAAGAAAAACGACAAATTTTTGGTCTTGTTGGCCAAAATTGAATTAGAGCCCACTTTTGTTCCTCGGCAAGGACCCCGACACCCTTTTCCTTCTTTCCTCATTGATATACACAATTTTTCCATCGTTTTAGCCAATTTCAAGTAGGAGAAGTCCATGACGTCACGCTCCTATTTCCAATCCTCAAATACAGCTTCCAGTATCTTATCAGACAGTTTTTGTTCCATCTTTCTGTTCTTCTGGCTATTTACACTAGTTCTGAATTTTTCATTTCTCCTGTTTGATTAAACAAAAGAGAAAAGCTTTTTTCAAATGAAATTAAAGGGCAATATTAAAACTTAAAACAAACGAAAATAATTCCGTACATAAGGGTGGCTGTACCCACCTCAACCCCTCGCTTGTTACGTTAAAGGTTAGTAGTGATCCATAAAAACCTCTTATTCGAATTCGAAAGCCCTAGTGTCTCAGGAGTCGTTCTTAAACTTTAGGGTAATGAGTAAGGACTTGAGGAGGGGACAGCCACCCTCATATATGGAATAATGTCTGTCCTTCTTGAGTTTTAGTGTTGCCTCACTTTCAGCTGAATTTTTTTTTTCGTCTAATTTCTGATAATTTTTCAAATCATGCCAGGAAAACCTTCCCCTCTCCCTCCCCGTTGAAGATTTGCATTCACCCTGCGGAAAACTCTCCCAACAGATCTTTCTATGCTGAAAATTCACCCTTGGAAAATCCTCTTACATTTATTTGAAAAAAAAGACTTGTCTTCTTATCTTAATTTCTGATCCTTTTTCAAATCGTATCGGAAACCTCTCCATGGAAAATTCCCAACCGAAAATCACCCATGGAAAGATCGTTCCTCCACAGTAGATTCCTCCAGAGGCCCCAAGAAATCCCCCCAGACAGTTTTTTCCCCGTTGAAAATATCCCTTGGCCTATTCCCCCTGAAAGATCCTCTCAACAAGTAAAATTAAGCAGCCAAAGAGGAAATAAGAAAAATAAAAAAAAATTCTGTACATCAATTCCAGAAAATTCCCCCGCGTAAATTTCCCTGATGAATCCCAAAATGTAATCTCCATAGAAAATTCCCAAAACCTGAAGAACAATCCCCAAGCCCCAGATAATACCCCCCTAGAAAAATTCACCCGTATGTAAACTTATGTAGCCAAGGAGAGAGTGAGACAGCTTTAATGCATATTTCAGTCTTACAAAGATCTTTATGTCATTAACAGCAGCAAGTAAACTATTAACAGCAGCAATAAAACTTAACAGCAGCATTAGCAGCATTAATATTCACTAACAGCATTCATTATTGAAAACTGGCGACCGATTCCGATTTTACCTCTTTTCTCAAAAATCTTAGAAAAAGTTGTCATAAACGAAAATATGAATTTCTCCAGGTTAACGAATTATTAAGCGAAACCCAATTTGGGTTCAAAAAGGGACACTCCACACAAAAACCAGTGAGGGGATACTACTAACATCACCCATTATTATGAAATCCTTTAGTAAGCTTCGGACCAGTCTTGGCTATACAGCCATTGTTTTTCTTTCTGATTGTCAACTTTTTATTTGGAAGAGGCTTTTACTTTATGCATACTAACGAGAAGTTTTTTAGGATAGTATTTCACAATTTATAAATTTTATTTGGACATTTAAACTATTCTATAAACCACTTTGTAAAGACTATTATAAATTTTAAACTATTCCGTGCATTCCCTTCTTGGTAGCTTTCTTCATCCTATCCCTGTTGCATGGATTGCTTTCTCAATAAGACTAGTTTTATGAACTTCACCCTTCCCTTACAGCGTTACCTGCGAACAGTTCCAGAATTAACCTTTTAATATTTTTTATGCATGAGAAAATCAAAACAAAGACAGATACTTTTTTCAAATAGTCAATCTGCTAATATATGCTGATACTTGCACATAAATACTGTAAAATAAGCCAAAATGAAATAGTAAACACAAAGAAAGATTCCTAACATAAATAGCATCAATTCCATTGGCTCCTTAAAAGCTTAATTTTACTGGTCATTAATCAATATAAACTAGAAACGCTGTATCCAGTTCTTACTTCAAAAGCTTTTTATCGATGAAAAAATTGACCTTTTTGCTTTTTCCTACAAGAGAAACACAAAATAACTTTTCTCTTAAATTGAAAAGAAATGATGACATGAAGCCAAAAGGCACGAAAATATGACAAAAAGTAAATAAATGACTTCACGGAACTGTTTAACGTCTAGAAAGCTTGATATCCTGAAGACAATTGTACACCAAATTGTGACAGAAAGCATACAAATGTCGAAGGTATGCGCCAACCTTGTAATGAGAGTGGTTGCCGATTACTAAAAGAACAATGGAGCTGTAATTTGTCATGAACTGTTGCATTGCTGTGGGGATAACCTGATTTTTTGGGACAAGGTGGTCACAAACCTCAGATTTTTAATACGACACAGAAACAAAAGAGGATGATGGCATCCTCTTTTTTGGGGGTGCCACCCCCCCAAAAAAGCAAAAATGAGCAAATCATATATCGAAGCAATGCTCATTGTGTTTTTGTTTAATGAAACATCCGATTTAGAATTTGTTCCACTTGACCAACCAGGCAACACAAAGTTTTTATTTAGAGTACTAAAAATACTACCAAAACTGGTCTACTGTGTTAGGCACAAGAACAAAAACTCCTGGAGGTTGAACCATGACAATGCTTCCAATTACACTGTCTTTATAATAACTAGCTACCTGACCAGGACCGGGATCTCAACGCTCTCCTAGCCAGCTTAGGGAGCAAATTTGTCCCATCCGACTTCTTTTTGTTCCCAAACATTAAAAACTCCCCAAAAGGCGCTTTCTGAACGATAACGAGCTTTCTGAAGAACATTATTAATAAAAACTTCCAGAACGCATATAAGGCATTAAAATAGCGTTAGAACAAGCGCAACGATTCAGGGGGGACTAAGTAATTAAATATTGAAGATTCAACAAATTGGACACTGAGTTCAATAAATTTCCTAAATAAAAAAGGGCGCATTATTTTTCGGGTAGAAATATATATCCATATATAGTACCTGAAATCTAGCATTTCTTGCAACAAAGTCAGTTTCACAATTTAACTCAATCATGGCGGCAACATTTCTCTCTTTGTTGACAGCTATTCCAATGAGACCTTGAGCTGTAGACCTATCTTGAAGCTTAGTTGCTTTTGCCCATCCTTGCTCTTGGGCTTGGGCATGCAGCCACTGCTCAGCCTTAAAGAAGAAAAGTACATGTTCAAGTTCTATTTAGTTTCATAAAATAACAATAACAAAAACAATATCCCAAAGGGTTCAATGGCCCGTTATTTGGGAAACGGCATACAATAAATAAAGAATCATAAAACTTGTCATAAACATACTAACCAACGTCTAAATATAAATATATAAGGAAAACAAATCAACTCACCGGCAGTCCCCACGAAACAGCGACCCTCACATCACCCGACAATAAAATACAAATTAAAATTCTCGCGTCATCGAGGATACAACACCAACAAAACAACAACCCAAAAAAGAAAAAAATAACAAATAAACCATAAGAAACATTTAATAAGAAGCCTTTAATAAGAAACTTTTCATCTGTCTCTTAAAGGAGCCAATTGTTCGCGACTGCCGGATCTCAGCGGGAACCAAGTTCCAAGCACGCCCCACAGTCACAGCCAGGCCGAAGTCTGAACGAACCGAGGGACTAGCTGGAATCATCACATCCTCCCGGTTACGAACCATATACAAATTTACTTCCCCTACTAGTTTAAGCTGTTGCGAAAAACAAAATGTGAGATCTCCCTGGAAGTATTGATATGCCAACGAAGATAGAGATAAAACATAAATATCTTTAATTTTGAGGAGGTCAAGAGGAGTGTCTGTAGCCGACTGGAGAATTCTTGCCGCTTTCTCATAAAGATTGTTAATAGGAGCAAGTACCGAGGGAAATGTGGACATCCACACAGACAAACAAACGTAACAGCTGAATTTGAAGAAAATTAATACAATTGACCAAATTAAGCTTACGTATAGCCTAATTATGTACAAAAACAGACTCGTTTTTAAAAAGTACAGAAGTTAACCTGAAAATTGAGCTTAGAAACAATAAGAAATAACTAGAAGTCTGAAGGGAGACTACCTCACAATCTCCTTTTATTTATGGCTGTTATGTTTAGCCTTTCCATACGAGGGTTCCTACGCCCAAAACATCTGGGTTAACCCTTGATTAAGCCTCTTTTTACAGGAGTACTGACAGGGGCTTTAAACCCAAGCAGCGAAAGCACCCACAACCCCACAGTGATTGCACAGTCATATAATTGTTCTGTTACTCACGTAATAATATTAACTGCATATGTTGTGATTCTGCACACGCATCTCCTCACAGAATTTCATGATTTCTAGGCTCCAGGTAATAATTCCATATATTCTGCTTCTTCGTCAAATCCCTCCCACTGTCCTTTCAAAATAAATCCTTATTATGGATAAATGTTCATCATCAAACCCTTTGAATTAATTGGGTTTGAAGTTATTAGTAATTATCTGTTCGTTTTTTTTTTGGAACAAAAGGTCGTTTAAAAATCTAGGCACTATAAAGGTGCAAAATTCATGATACTCCTGATTGAATTTTATCAATATCATCTCAATTACTACACAGGAGATCTTCTGTGACATATAACTGAGTCTTTAGAATGCACACATTTTTTTTATTTTTATGATGAGTTGATCAAAGTTACTAAAATTTCGAGTCATAAGGCCTGAATAACTATGTTGCATTCTCTGTATAATTCCGCTCTATAATTCAGTTTTTAAAGAAAGATATTTTGTGCTTCTAAAATAACTTTTTATGCTGAATTCAAGCTTTATTTAAAAATATAGTCAGATTTTCTACATCGAAAGCTGCTATTGAAGTTTGTTGCATCTAGAAATCTGTATATTTTATATGAAATAAAAGAAAGAGGAATATGTCATGTCATTATTTACATGCTCTTTATTTAACCAAAAAGAAAATTGCAGCACCGTCTGTAAGATCACGGCAGGAGCCGATAAAACTGCTGCGTTTACTGACCAAGTTCGAAATTTCTGTAGATGACATGTCAGTATTTTCTTTGTCTTTATTTAACCGAACGAAAAACATTGGTGGCGTCAAAAAAATCGGCACCACGATTACACCTACTCGTTTTTTCTTACAGAGTGCCAAAAAACAATGGGGGAGGGGTCCACATCCCTGGTTATATCACGGTCCTGAAAGCAGCTAAATGGTTATATCTAAGCTTAGGGGGGCCCTCACTCTAGCAAAAAAATCTGTGATCCCTTACTCCTTCCTTTTTTTAACAATTACAATTTTCCACACCGATGACAAGAAATTAAACTCATTTAAATCATGGTTTTGTGTTAGCTGTGACCTAGCAATGTATGGAGCGAGCCAAAAGTCCTAAGAAGCAAAAAATAATAAGCGTATTCATACATTGATTTTCTAGTGAGATAATTTATAAACTGATGCTAGTTTAGAAATAGCAACTTCCATCCGAATCCAATTTTATTTACATTTTATATTTAGAATTTTTCGTTAATTCTATAAATTGCTAAAAGCCTCCCAATAATGGTGTCATATTAAAAAAAAAACTCACCATCAAAATTGCTGTGGGACCATCATAATAAAGATCATTGCGGATTTAGAATTCCCATCAAAATCAAAGGAAATTGAATTTCAACATTTCATCACTGGTGAGTCTCTCTTCTTCTTCTTTATTCATTCATTTACCGGTGATTGCAGCCTGCTTTATGGTTTTAAGGTGGTAATAACACACAAATTTTTGTTCCTATCCAATATTTATGAACCCATAATGTTGGTGCCAATTAAAGTGCTGGGTGGCAGAAAAGATGAAAAGTTTTAGTACTACTTGTATCTCTCGTTTCTACCATTGACAGTCTACTGGATAGCTGTAGGGTGGTGATGATGGACTCGATCAACAGAAAAAATTTTCTGATGATCAGCTTTGAAAACCTATTATAGCAGCACCAGAATAATGAGCCATGTTGCCAAAAGAAAGAAAGAAAAGAGTTACCACCCATTAGCCTTATTTTTTACTAGCCCACGAACCTAAAGGATAAAAAAACAACTCTGTGATTGATTCAGGCATAAGGGACTGCTCTAATCAGCTCACACATCTTAGCGCCAGATATGGCATGGGTAAAAGCCACTTCAGGATGTCACCTATAGAATGGGTATGGTAAGGAAGCTAGTTGGGCTATTGTAGGGATTATCTTACTAAAGGAGTCTTTACATGCAAATGAGGCTCAGGAGAAGCTGGTTGTCAGCTTCTTAGCCTCAGTGAATATAAAACCTCCCTTTCTTAAATTTTTCCTTACTCAAGAGTAAAGCGATGATACTCTACCCTCCCAACCGCTTAATTTTGTAAGGAAGTTGGCTTGAAGTGTTCCATTGGCATGGCATCTGACATGGCATCTTGTTGACAAAGCATCTGACATGCAAACCACAAGTTTGTGGTGGAAGACTCTTTTTATATGTATTTTAGTTACAAAAATAATCACTACTGAACTTCCCAACAAAATAATTCTAAAAAAGGAATGCTGAGAGCCAACCTGTTGCTGTTTCCATCAAACCAAAATGGCAATTCCAAAATGAAAGTGAAACCTCAGTGCTCATAATGAGGTTAGCACCTCTTGTTTACAAGAGATACAAATGATGTATTTAAAAACCAAATTAGAAATAAACAGAATTTCAATACTTATTAAAAATGGAAATTAAGAGCAACATAAAATTTGAGAAGTAAACTGAAATTACCCCGGATAAAGGGAAGGAGGAGTTGCCCCCTGAAAAAGAGAAACAGAGATAAAAAACTTCACCTTCTCCTCAGAAACGTTTTGCAAAAAAAGCGGCATAGTTAATTAAGACGATTACATTGGAATGTGATGCTATAAATATACTTAACTTTCAACGAACATATCGAAAATCGAAAAATCGAAACCCATATTTTAGAATCAAAACCCATATTTTAGATCCCAACTAACAATAAAGTGGTTGCTGGTGTTTTATCGAATAGTTACCACAATATTGCGAGCGACCAACTGGTGATTACAAACGTTTAATTGATCCATGAAACAATGTAATAGTGTTTTCATAATACCAATGAAAATATTGAAAAAGTGTTGTTTCCGGCAGAGTACAAGCAACCACTCGAAAGTTAAGAGTAAGGAATTCCTAAAATCAAATTTTCAGTTAATATTGGTCTTTACTTGTATTCGAAACGGCTTTCTTCATGTGCTTAATTCTAAGCTCACAACAAGCTATAAAAATAAGGTAATTAAAATCAGGGTATAGCCATTTGGATAATGTTGGAAAAAATTGTTAATTGGTTTTTGCATGACCATGATCGAAGTAGCAGTAAGAGCAACACAAACATAACAAAACCATACCCTGGAATAGTACTGGAGGGTTGGGGGTGGGCAATCCCCACTATTATCCAGCCGTGCTTACAGAACCGCTTGCGTATTCAACCAAAGTTTATAATTATATAAGAATACCTCAAAAAGGTCCTGGGAGTGCTTTCCCCTACATACTTTGAAAAATTCCTGGCAATATACATGCTTTAATCCTCTACTAACAATCAAATGGTTTCTGGTGCTTTTTAGAATACTTCCTACAATACAACAAGAATTTAAGTGTTAATTATAAGCTTTTATCGGATACAATCTATATATATATATAAATAAGTTGTCTGTCTGTGTGTCTGTCTGTCAGGTGACGTCATGTTTCTGTGTCGACTGACGTCATGAAGTTAGTTGTCGTCATTTTTGCTATGACGGTGACGTCATTAATGGTATTTAAGACATGCGTTCACGGAAAAATGTTTAATTGTAAAATGACTGAAGAACCTACAATGGCAACAGCCGAGGAAGCTGCTCAAAGAGTCTATGCCAAAAACCTTGCTGCTGATAGAGAAAGTAAGAAAAGAAAGCGTGCCGAGGAATCACAAGAACAGCAAGAAAACAGGTTTGCAGCTGATAGAGAAAGTAAGAAAAGAAAGCGTGCCGAGGAATCACAAGAACAGCAAGAAAACAGGCTTGCGGCTAGAGAAGGCAAAACCGCGCAGTTAGATGAAAATCCACCTGGAAAGCGAGAGTCAAAACTGAAAATGATAGCGATGATGATTGGGTTTGGGATTTTGACTTGGTGCCTACCAGATTTAAGTTAAAAAACAAAGGTTCGGCGATATGTACTTCATAGTGACGCTGAAAAATAAAGAAGAAAAAAAAACTGAAAAAATGTAAAAAACTAAAAAAAAAACTAAAAAGAAAAAACACTCAAAGATAAATTACAGACCGGGACACAAATGACGACCGACACAGAGGGAATATAAATGACGACCGGGAACCTCAAAGAAAAATTACAGACTGGGACACCCGGACACAAATCACGACCGGGAATATAAATGACGACCGGGACGCAAGGACACAACTACAACGGGGACGCCGGGGGCACAGGCAGGATATATAATTGACGACTGAGACACAGGGATTGTTTGAATAGAAATTACAGACCGGGACACCGGGACACAAATGACGACCGGGACACTGGGACACAGGGAATATAAATGACGACCGGGACACTCAAAGAGAAATTACAAACTGGGACACCAGGACACAAATGACGACCGGGACACAGGGAATATAAATGCTATTTAAATGCACAGACAATGGGACAGCGAAGAATGTTGTATATTCGCATGTTTTACGTAGTTAAAAATATATATTTATATCTATCTCTATTCACAGGTGGGACACAGGGACACAGCTACAATGGCGCGTAACTAATATGGCGCGTAACGACTTACGCGCGCGGGGGGGGCTTGGGGGGCGCGAAGCGCCCCACCAACTAGGTGTTGGGGTGGCGCGAAGCGCCACCCCAACAGCTAGTATACAATATAAAGATAATTCCATAATTTCAATGGAAATATTAGAAATACGTTGTTTCCAGCAGAGTTAAAGCAGCCGCTTAAACTCTGTTAGATTAAGGGGTTAGATTAAGGGGGCAACTTTCGATTATTTTAAGCTAATAATGGTCTTTGCATGTATTTGAAACACCTATTTCACGTATTTAACTCTAATCAATGACGAAGTTCATGACAGGCCATAAAAAAGGTCATTAAATTCTAGAAAATAGTTATCTGGTTAAAGTTGAAAAACGTGGCAATTGGCTTTTTCATGAAAATGATAGAAGTAGTGGTACACAAAGAGAACAAAACCTTACTCAGGAGTAGGACTAGGAAGGGGGATATCCAGGGGGAGGTCAACTCTCCCTAATACCTAGCCATAGTTACAGACACAGTTGCTTACTTAAATCGTCATTTAAAACAGGAGCCTCCAAACTACGGCTCACAGGCCAAACACGGCCAGCACGGCCCTTTTGTCCGGCCCCTTAAGACCTTTAAATCACCACACAAGAACGGCTTTATATTATTTCATCGACTTTTCACAGTTAATGAACTGATATAGTGCTATCCAAAGAAAAATTGACGTCACCTCATAGCATGTATGCCACAACTACTGGAGAGGATATATTCAATGAGTTGAAAAAACATTTGCTGATTATAACTTGGACTGGACTGATTTCAGTTGCTTGACTATTATTATAAGTAAGAACATGGGTGGTATATAAAAAGGCTTGGTTGGACAAGTGTAGCATATGTGTAATGAGATACACATTCTACAACCAATCCTGCACTGTATAATTCACCAGCAAGCTGTGTTTGCCAAATGTATGGACATTATGAGTGTACTGAATCTGGTAACGAAGATGGTAAATGGAATGAGGTCACAGGGGCTCAACAGCAGACGGTTCAGAGACATGTTGAAAGATCCAGACACAGATCAAAAGATTTATCACATTACACAATAGTAAGTTGGCTAAGTTGTGAGAACATCGCTCACACAACGAGTGAGTGACATAAGAGTGGCAAACATGTGTGAACAATCGCTCACAAGTCGAGTATTTGAATTAATAAAGGAAATACATGGCTTCTTAGAAAGTAAAAGCAAGTCACAACCATTACTGTCTTATGAAGGGTGGGTATGGAAATCGGCCTTTGCTGAAGACATTACTGGTCATTTAAAACACCTTAGCCTAAAACTACAAGGAGAGAAAAAATTAAATTTCTGATCTATACACTCACCTAAACGCTTTCAGATCTAAACTTGTCTTGTTTCTGGAACAAGTACAAGCAAACAACTTGAGGCACTTTCAGCAGCGCAAAGTCTTCACGGCTAGAGCAACAGCTGAGCTACCTACATCATTTGCACGCGAGATCATCAGACATCCGGATGCAGATTCAAGAATAGCTTCCTGAACTGGATTAAAAGGCAGAAGAACTTTTCGTTTTCACTTGAAACAGATGTGGCCAGTTGCATAGGTGAACTGCAGATGGAAGTCATTAAGTTGCAAGCAAATGACCTCCCTAGGGACAAGTTCAAAGAAGGACTTATAAGTTTATACAAGTTTCGCCTAAGAAAAACTTTTCTAATTACAAAGGTTTTGCAACGTGGTACCTTTCAATCTTTGGGACAGCATACTTAAGCGAACACACACTTTCGAGGAGGGGATACAGAAGGAACAATTTGAATAGTAGTGGTTGTATCAGTAGTAATAGCAACAGTAGTAGCATTTGCACTTTGCCTTTTGGTCAGTTGAATACCTCCCTCATCACGCCCTGGAAGTTTTAGCTTAATATGTTAAGCTGTTCCTAAGATATTTCTGACGTACCGTTTGACAACTGGTATGTGCATAGTGTGCATTAATTTAGTTCAACCTCCCCTCATTTCCTGAAATTGTCAACTCAATACCCTTAGCCTTAAAAGTAGTTTACATTAGAAAAAGTAGTAGTTGTAGTAATTGCTTGTACATATTGCTTTTTGGTCAATTAATCATCACCCTCATCATTTCCTTATGTGTCAGCTGAATACCTTAGTCCATTCCTGAAAATATACCCTTTTGTAAACCTGTATAAACTTTTTTTTAATTTAGTTCCACACCCCGTCAAAATTTTCATCTTAACAGCCTTAGTAGTAGGCACAATAGAAAGAGTAGTAGTAGTAGCAGCAATAATAACAGCAGTTGTAGCAGTAGTAGTAATAATAGCATGCACATATTCCCTTTAGGTTAATTGATTATTCTCTTATCATTCCCTGAAAGTTTCAACTTAATACCCTAAGCCATTTCTCAGATATGCACCTTTGGCAACTTGTACACACAGAGTGTGTTTTGATTTAGTTCAACTTTCCCTCCAACATTCCGTGAAATTATCACTTTCATATCCTGAGCCTTAGTAGTAGCTGTTGTATCAGTAGTAGTATCCACATATTGCTTTTTGGTCAGCTGAATATCCTCCTCATCTAGTCCAGGAAGTTTCGACATAATATGCTAGGCTGTCCCTAAGATACTGCTGATACACCTTTGACAACTGGTATGCCCATAGTATATTTGGATTTATTTCAAGTTTACCTAAGCATTTCCAGAAAATTTCACCTTAATATCCTTAGCCTTAGTAGTAGTCACAATAGGAAGGGTACCATAGTTGTAGTAGCAGTAGTAGTGGTGGTGGTAATAATAGTAACATGCACCTATTGTATTTTGGTCAATTGATCATCACCTTCATCATCTCCTGAAAGCTACAACCTAACACTCTAAGTCATTCCTGAGACAACCTACATGCACATAGTGTGTTTTGGTTTAGTTCAACACTCCCTCAACATTCCCTGAAAGCTTCCCCTCAATGTCCTTAGCCTTTTTGGGCACAAAATGTAAAACATGCCCCCTTTTCACGAAAACAAATACCATATACAAAACAATGGCGAAATTATATAGCTTACAGTCTTTGCCCCAAATACTGCTTCAGAGGTTGTCGCCCTAGAGGCATAGTTATTGGATCTTACAACCAAACTCAACAAGATGGCTAATTGAAAATTTTCATTGAATGTTTTTGAAAAAAAAATCATGCCTCCAATTCTTTTTATGCCCAAAAAGGGAGCTAAAACTTCCAATTTCCAACCAAATAAGCCCCTTCTAAGGTTTCTATGGCAACTCCTTCCATACAAACTGTTATGGTAAAAAATTGCAAATAAGACATTGGGCCCCTGTTGCTCTTTACTTTGACAGTACTATTGTGCTGTGCTGCTCTTTCGTCTTTGTTTCTTCTGAATACTGCTGGTTTCTGAATCTGCATGCGTGTCAAATCAGGGTTAATGTACATGTTTTTTCGTGTTGCATCATTGCTGGATGTCCTGAGTGCTGGAGCTCCTTTCACTATTTGTTGGCACCTTGTAAGGCTATCTGGGCTGTTGCATTTTAGTTTGACCAGCAGTAGTTTCGATTTTCTTCCAGGGGGAGCTTTACCAATACAAACTGTTTTCAAGATTTCAATATTGGTCAGTTGAGCTCCAAGGTCGTGGTCTTCACAAAGCTTAACAGCCCTGCAACAACAAAGTTGAAATATTTCTCATCGTGTTGCTTCCTTTCTCTTTCGCAAGAAGTAGCATATCAATGGCATGCCCCTGGATCAGAGCCCTGCTTCGATTTAGTTGTCCATTTGGCCTTGGTGCCACTGTGGGACCTTGGTCTGCAACGGAATCTCGCAATCTTAGGAGTAGTTTTGATCCGTTCCTTTTCGAGCAGCTTGTACACTCGTACTTAAGCAATCGTGAGTTGCTGTCAAGTTGCTTAATCACTAGGAATAAATCTGCATGCAATGATCTGCATCCAGCGTGCTCCCATTCTGAGCAGAAAAAGCACTGCAACAAGGAGCAATGTTCTGCCACTTTGTGACAGTACGAACAGTCGCCAGTGTTACTTTGCTGGAAAGTGGAAGTTGAATGAGAAGAATCCAAGCCTGTGAATACTGGGATTGGAGTTCCTGCTGGATGTGTGACCAAATGTCCATTGACTGGTGTTAAAGAGGATTTGTTTTGTACTGGAGTGCTTTGGGGGTGCCAGATTTCGATTTCGATTATGAGAAGAGTGGTTGTTACCCTTTAGGAAGGAAAATGTCATATAAGAGCTCTTAGTTTAGTCTTAGTTAGTTATTATCATGATCTAAAAGCTGAATTAGGAAAGGTAAAACTGACGGTCAGTGAAAGTAAGAGCTCTTATATGACATTTTCCTTCCTAAAGGGTAACAACCACTCTTCTCATAATTCCATACTGCCAACAAAGAAAACTGTTAAAATACTTGAGATTCTTTTGGACGATGATTTAAGATGGAAATCGCACGTTGAATATCTGACTAAAAAAGGCGCCTCGCTTTTACATTCATTTTCCAACCTAAAAAGATTTGGTACACCAACTGAGGTTTTAAAGTCTGTATACTGCAGCTATGTTAGACCTTCTCTTGAGTATGCATGCCCTGCTTGGCATCCGGGATTGACAAAAGATCAAACATATAGACTTGAGACGATACAAAAAAGAGCTGTAAAAATTATACTTGGACAAAACTACTCAACTTAGGAGGATGCACTGAAACAACTCAATTTGGACTCACTAAATAGTCGTAGACATGGCTTAACATATAGATTTGGACTAAATTGTTTGAATTCCCCAACTCATTGCCGTCGACTACCCAACTTTGGGAGCCCCCCAACTGAAGGACCAGTTACTAGACTCCGACAAATAAAAAAGAATTGTCCACAGTTACTGACTTGCTCAGCCTATAGTACTGAGAGATATCGCAAATCATTTGTTCCGTATTGTACCCGTCATTTCAATAATACTGACGCGACTAATATTTAATGTTTGATTAATATAATGTTTGTTTAAATTTTCCTGTGAGTGTTTTTGAAGGTACAAATTATTTTTGTCATGACATGCTATTGCTAGCTCCGGCTATTGTAGTGAATAAATATATTCTATTCAATTTGCATTTCTGACAGAGCCACTTTGCCTTCAGTTTTTCCATTGTATCTTTGTTGTACGTTACTGAAGAAAAATTAAAGTGAAACCAGCTGCAGCACTCTCTGCACTCTATTCCACCTTGAGCTCTTGTAACGTTCTTTTTCCATTTAGGACAGTTACTTGCCATGGTTCACCGTCTTATTGAGAAGCCGACAGATGTCAATTTGTCATGGGGTTTTCAGAACTTGAGGAGGGAATTTTCGATTTGTGGGAAGTGCAGATGCCCAAATTGCCTGCCCCCAGCAGTTTAAGGATGGATATCCAGCTGGTACCAATACGGCCCTTCGTGTTCGCTATCACTCTCTTCTGCACAAGCTGCTGCAAATGTAGAAGATAAATGACTCAGTGCACTTTTTTGGAAAACAAATACTTGGCAACTATAGACCAGCGGTGTATGAAGAGCAACATAAATGTGCTTATGAAATTGGCAATGTAGATGGCGAGCTAGTCAATATTAGAAAAAAGATGAAATTGATAAAAATACCCAGAAAAAAAGACCTATACTAGGAATTGGAGAAGGTCTCTCAAACTCTCCTTAGCTAAAAATGTATCTATTAATTGTAGAAATCAATATGAAATAACCTTAAAGTACTGCAGAAGCTTTATCCAATTAACATCAAAGAATCAAACTGAGCCAGAATAACCCTGGAAATAGCATAAATGGCAGTCCCATATTGATTTGCTTCATAAGTTTCACTTTCATAACATAAAGATTTTTAAAGGTCATCGAAGGTCACTGCCCTCTAAAGGGAGAAGGAGTGGAGGTACTTGGTAATTGTTTAGTTTTGTCACAAGCTGTCTAAACTGGAAACTGTGCTGCAAAGCAGCATAGTTTCCATACTATAGCACTTAGAAATGCTAATTCTAGAAGCACATCCATTTCTGGTTGACCCTCCTCCTCCAAGAGGCAAACTAATCATGCATAAAGTGGGCAGGGTTTTGAAGCCGAGGGAAAAGTTGGGGTTGTAAAGTATGAATGAAATTATATTTTAAATTATAATTCCAGTCATCACTGGCAATTTCTATATAGTAGGAAGTTGAAAGATAATTAAAAAACTCATGCTTCTATTAATGCCAATATCCAAGATGGTTCACTTTCACTTTTGAGTTTAAATAATCCAGCTGTTTCTGAAAAATTGCAATAGTAGCTGTTGTGACATTGGCCTGAGATGAAATATGAACTGGCAAATCAGAGAGATTAGTTAGATTTTATAAATTATAGGCAGTGCAATATCCAATTTCACTTACAGGTAACATTACCTATAGAACAAAGTCTATTAGTCCATGAGCCCCACTAACAAAGCTTTGTTTGTTATGGTCATAATCTGTCATCATTGCAACCCTATTTTCTGCAGAAATTATGGCTAGTCAAGAGCAACCTTCTGTGGTATTAAAAGTTTAAAGGGAGCAACAACAACAGCAAATCTTTAAGAAATTTATAATAAAATTTCTTGTGATATTTGCCTTGATTTATCAGCAGTCAACTGAATCAATTGTTCACCAAACCATCTTCTGGACCACACTGTGGTGGTTTTTCAAGGATGGTGAAGTCCTCCCTTTTGAAAGAGTGCAGACAGTCTGGTATTATAATATCAATTTTCTTCTCTTTTTGCTAGTATCAAAACATATTCCAATAGGCAATACATAGAACACCAACCCCAAAAAATTCCCTTGACCCTACCCCAAGTACTACCAAAAGCGTTCAACCTCTTACCAGGTCATGGCAACTTTCTCAAAGCTCACATGATGATTCACTGAATAACACAATGGTGGAAGTGGGGATTCCACCATTGGTGGATTCTACAATGGTGGAATATATCATTTTCCATGATGATAATGACACTGAATTTCAAGAGGTCCTATCAAGGAGCTCCAAAAAAGGAAAAAAATCTCCCTAATCAAAAATAATCCCCCTTCCATGATCCAACTCTTCCTTCACAAAACCTTGGAATATACTTAAAAATATCTCCAGATATCCCATTTGAGATATATAAAAAAAAAGATAGCTCTATTAAGGGTTGCAATCTTCAAACTGTTAAAATCAATGTTCTTGTTAAACATTAACCCTGATGGGTCTCTGATAATAGTCCTCCAAGATTCTAAATCAGCAGATATATTACGGAATTCAAAATATCTTCTTAAAATCCCAAAAAAATCTGCTATCTGGACCCCAAACCAAAAACCAACTAAAATAGTAGTGTACAACATCCCTCCAGAAATACCTATTCAGGAGCTAAAGGAAGGGCTCTCTGACAGAACTGGTAACCCAATCCCAGTTGCTAATGTGACCCAACTGGGTAAACCAGATGTCAATGGCCAAAAGTTGAACAAGTCTTTCTTATTCACACTAAGAGAAGAAAATATTAACCTGGGTCAGATATTCCTTTTTGGACAAAGGAAAGCCCACAAACCCTTAAAGCCAAAACCTATCCAGTGCTCAAAATGTTAAGAACTAGGACACACAACAAACACATGTAATGAAGTAATACAAGTATGCAATAATTGCAAAAGCTCCCACCCCATTGGAATGACAAATAGTGAAAATGATCAGCCAATATGTATCAACTGCAAGGTCCCCATGATTATACCGATAAAACTGTATGCCCTGTATATAAAAAACAAGCACCAACACTCCAAATAGCAACAGAAAAAGTCATACCTTACCCATTTGCAGCAATGGAAGCAAATGCAGCTCAATCACACCAGACCAAACAATCTATGAAACCACCCAACACTTTCACCCACAGAACACCCATTCTACCCAAAGCATCAAGCACCTCCCATAAGACTCCTTCCTCAAAACACCCCAGCTCACATTCTTATCAGAGAGAATCACAAGGATAAACAATTTAGCCTCTGCAACTAATGATAGAAGATCAGACTGGCCACCCCTGCCAAGTAGAGACAAATCAGAAGCATTATCAGGAATTTCTCAAATTAGCAACAAAAAGTCAGATGAAAATCCAAATAAATTAACACCTAATATGTGCCTCTTTATACAAAACTCTAATTCAGTCCAGTCAATGAACCTACAACAGCCACTAAAATCATAAACGAATTGGGAAAATTGTACCTACCTAATCACATGCATATCCAAGCAAAGAAAGATCTTGCTCTACTCCTAGCAAAGTTAAACGTTGATACAGAAAGATGACAATTAAAACAAGAATGCAGCATATCTCAATACTTCAGTGGAATGTAAGATGACTTTCAGAAAATAAGTTAAATGAACTATTATCTTTTATGAATAATAATTCCATTGACGTTGCTTGCCTTCAGGAAAACCATTTGACTAATAACCAATAAACAAAGTCTCCAGGATACACTATCCTGAGAAAGGATAATTCTTCAGAGAGAAAAGAAGGTGGTGTAGTTATAATATTAAATAGCAATATTAAATTCTGTGGTATTAATTTCCCAGATTTTTCAAATGATGTTGATCTAATAATAAGTCAAAACATAAATATTACATCTGAACAACCCTAATGGCCAGACTACAGATGCCTTGGATTTCTTCACTCATATAACTAATTGTAGTATGTTAAAAATAATTATTTGTGGGGATTTCAATGCCCACAGTCTTTTGTGGGGGGGGGATAAGTCAGAAAATAAACCTGGTAAGCTTATTGAAAGCTTGATTTCAAATAATACTGAATAAGCAGTTGCTACCCCTCCAAATCTAAATACATATTTGAACCCCAAAAGTGGCAAATTTTCAACTATTGAACTACAAATTGTGTCAATAAATATTTTGAATAAGATTTATATAAAGAAAATTGATAATCTCTGCTCCGACCATTTCGCATTAGTTTCCTCTTTAAATAAACAAGCTAAAATTATGCCACATATCCCTAAATATATCATCACTAAAGCAAATTGGACTATGTTTAGAAATAAGCTTAATGATAAAATTCTAAATCTCAACCAGGAATCAAATACCTCAGTTGTAACAGCTGACACACATGCTGAAGTTGTGACATCTATACTAACACATACAGCTAATCATGCTATCCCCAAAACAACACTCCCTAATTCACTCCTAAAGCATGCTTTACTAAAGAATACCAAATTATTTGGAGAACAAAAAATGCAGCTAGGAGAACATACCTGAAAAAAAAACATCCCCTGCTACATGTTTAAATAATTTAAAAGCAGAGGCTAATCTCAGGAGAAACATATTTAAAGCTAAATACAATTACTGGAATAATTTTGCAAATAGTCTTTCCAGAGAAACATGTGAGCCAATTAAACATAAGCTTATAAGCAAAATCTGTGGAAAAAAAACATCCCCCAACCACTTCAGTATGAACTAATATAAGATAATACCCACTACAACAATGACACTGAAGAGACAAAATTATTTGCTACCCTTTTCTCAAAAAAGATAACATCAAAAAGTAAAAATATCACCACTCAAATCTTGATATATCCAATTTACCAGCCCTACCCAGGATCGGAGCTTATAAAACGTCCATTCTCAATACATGAACTGAATAATGCAATACAACATATCAGGGCCAATGCTACAAGTAGCTATGATAATATAGTAGCTTGTGGTTAACAATGTTAACCACAAGATCCTTTTAGTTAAACTTGTAAATCTTGGATTACCCCCTGAACTTGTTTCATTCATAGAATCTATCATAGAAAACTGAAGTTTCATTGTTTGTGTAGGTTCAGTCCCATCACCCAAAACTTCAATAATCAAAGGTCTTCCACAGAGTGCAGTCCTGAGCTGCCTCCTCTTTTCCCTAATTCTCTGGAACATGAACCTCCCACACACCAATTTACAGTATGCTGATGATCTGGTATTATGGGCAACTGGCAACACCTTTGAGATTGCACATTCAAAGTTGCAAAAAGCACTTTTCCAATTTGAAAAGCTTTCTCAAAATTCTTGTTTACTTATTGCACCCACCAAGTCAAATATCATCCAATTCTACCATAAGCAAAATAATCTTGATTCAAGGCTAACTCTAAATGGGATAATTATTCCTGAGGTCAATCAAATCAATTATCTAGGC
This sequence comes from Artemia franciscana, assembly GCF_032884065.1. Lineage (NCBI taxonomy): Eukaryota > Metazoa > Arthropoda > Branchiopoda > Anostraca > Artemiidae > Artemia > Artemia franciscana. Next base: position 14,243,435 of record NC_088880.1, on the reverse strand, counting down.
CTCATACTTAACCAAAAACTTAAGTTCCACCTTCACATCAAAAAAAAAATATAAAAAAAATGCTATAGAAAAATAAGAATAATAAAAAGACTACTAGCCACACCTTGGGGCTGTAATGAGAAAACATTGCTCCAATTTGATAAATCACATATAAGACCCCATATTGATTATGGCCTCATAGTTTATGGTGCTTGTGCAAAGACCCATATGCAAAAATTGAAACAACACAAAATGATATAATCCGTCTCATGTTTGGTCTAAGGAAACCGACAAATACTAAGTTGCTGCTTACAGATAGTGGACTATCACCGATAAATGAAAGAAGAAGATTTCTTCTAATTAATTATCTTACAAAAATTGAAGCTAATAACTCTTATACCCTGCATAACTGGTTAAGAAATCCATCTATGTTTAGAGGCATTGCAAATGAATATGCTGATACCCAGAAGAAATTCTCAGTGCCAGGAAAATCAATTGCGCCCACATTCCCCCAACCCCCCCCCCCCCATGGAGTTGAGCAATCTCCATAATAAACACTGATTTCTCAAAGTGGACTAAAGAACTAACCCCATTGCTTTTATACAAAAAAAAATTTGCCAAGTTTATAAAAATTACATATAAAAACAATTTCCAAGTTTTTGTTGATGGGTCCAAAATGAACAAGAAAGTGGCAAGTGGAGTGTTTATTCCAACCCATAATATGGCTTTGACAAGAGAATACATGATAACATGTCTGTAATGTCTGCTGAGTTAAATGCCATAATCATGGCATTAGAGTTCCTCATGGTTAATGAATTTATGATTGTTAATTTAAAAAATATGATAATTTATTCTGACTCTTTATCAAGCCTAGAGCTGCTCTCTTCAGCTTCTCAGTATAAGATGGATATAGACACATTTCATTGTCTTAGGATTATTGATAATCTTGCTTCAAGAGGTATAAGAACTTATCTCCAGTATATTCCAAGCAACTCAGGTATAATTGGTAACCATAAGGCAGATGGAATTGCAAAAAATGCTTCAACTATTGACCAGCCAAGTGGGAGACCAATCCCCAATAGAGATATTTACCACTGGAAACTGCCAGAGGTGCTATTAAATAAAAATAATCCAACCCTATCACCTTCCCCCAATAAGCACCTTTCTAATATTTATCATAGAATTTTGTCTGGATCAAATAGGCTAAATTTTCTGGTGTTTCCACATCAGTTCCCTAATTCAGGTGGCAAAGTTCCCTCTTCCCCCCTTTGCAGGTCATGTAATCTTAAAAATGAAACAATTGACCATTGCCTATTTGAATGTAATATGCTGACATCTACACAGTATACCCTGCAATGTAAAATGTTAGAATGCTTCAAACACCACAGAATCTCAGTATCAGCCAAGAGTCTCACTGACCATATCTGCACACAGAGCACAGAGCTCAATGTATATTCTTTTATAATTCAACTCCTAGTATTAAAATATTTACTGCAAGAAATCTGAGCAGATTCAAGAAAAACAAGGACAAACCAACACAGTAGCTCTGTCCATCTCACAGAGTGAGTCAATTGGAAAAAGGCTGAATAGTCTCAACTGAAAAGCCCCAACCACAGAAAAAGAAGAAGAAAAAGCTAGATTATGATGATTGCATATTGCTTTTATGTCATTAGTCATTCATATTACCCAACCCCAACATTTCCCTCAGCTTCAAAACCCTGCCCACTTTACACATTTTTAGTTTTGTTGGAAGGGGGATTTTAGAAAGCTAAGAAATGGATGTCCTTCTGTAATAATGACAAAGAAACAATATGCAATAATGAGAATCTAGCTGTATGCAGTTATATGCATTTTTGAAACCTTGTGATAAAAGCAGAGCTTTACTGGTACTTCAAAATACCTTCCCAGGACATCAACAGGTCAACTTTAGTCTGAAGACCTAAACTGTCCATGAAAGTTCCATTTTCCTAGAACAACCCCTTTCCAAGATAATAAAAAGTACCTAAACTAGAATTTTTCCAAATTAAGTCTAAAAAGTAGATAACAATGCTAATTCTAGAGGCACATTCATTTCTGGTTGATCCTCCTCCTCCATGGGGCAAAATAAAAATGCATAAAGTGGGGTAGCTTATAGGTAACATTACCTATAGAGTAAAGCATATTAGTCCATGAGCCCTGTGGGCAGCAGGGCAAGGTCTGAATTCTATATTATTTAATAGCCTTTTTTTTAGTTTTATCACTCTTTGTTGAATAAATGTAGAATACTGACCTTGCCCTGCTGCCTGCAGGGCTCATGAACTAATATGCTTTTTTTTTATAGGTAATGTTACCTGTAAGCAAGCCTACTTTATGCATTTTTAGTTTGCCTCATGAAGGAAGAGGGTCAACCAAAAATGGATATGCTTCTCCAATAATGACAAGATAACAATATGTGATTGTCAGAATCTTGCTATATGCAGTAATATGCACTTTTGAGGGTCAATGTTCCTATCAACTGAACAATTGTTTAGGGTCATGAAACTATTGTTAATAGATGCATTTTGACTTTTTGAACATCTTTTCTCTCTTGCAAAACTACCATAAACTCACCATTATGGAGTTATTCCAGCCTAAATATTCTTGTATTTACACATATAGAATTGCAATCATTTCTGTTTTTGTTGATTAGATATTTGAAATTGCAAATCTGTAATAGTTTAGAAACAAATTTAGGCCATATATTTGCACATTAGGGGGGTGGGGGTAAAGCATAGCATATATTAATTATGTAAACTAACCACTGCTGTATTTAATATATGCTATGCTTTAACCCCCCCCCCCTCTAATATGCAAATATACAATAAATCCATAATGGCAAGTTTGCAGTAATTTTGCAAGAGAGAAAAGATGTTCAAAAAGTCAAAATGCATCTATTAACAATAGTTTTATGACCCTAAACAATTGTTCAGGTAATAGGAACATTGACCCTTTGAGCACTTGGAAGAAAAGTAAACAATTACCAACAATAAAAAGAAAGGTAAAAATTCTAGTTAATTGACTTCTTGCTATCTTGGAAAGGGTTTAGGTTAGGAAAATGAAACTTTCAGGGATGGGTCTATAAGCTAAAGTATGTCCTGAGAAGGTATTTTAAAGTACCCACCTCCAATCCTTCTCCCTCTAGACAGCCCTGAAATTTGCCTACATGACAGATCTATACCTATTGAAATTCTGACAAAACAATGTTTTACCTTAATTTTCAGTTACTAGTTGCTTTTTCTCTGCTTTAGTTCTGAAAATGCAATCCCTGTTATTTGAGTAAAATTTGAGCCATATCAATGTTTTTTTTTCAAAATTTAGGAAATGTATTTGCATATCTTTAAAACCTTATAAAATGGAATTGAGCAAAGTTATGAAGCTGAAAACAATTTTGTTGTAGGCCTACTTCAATTAAGCAGGAGATCTATTTCACAAGGTTTCACTTTTATAGCACACAATTTTTAAAGGTCATCAAAGGTCAGGGCCCTCTAGAGGGAGAAGGAGTGGAGGTAGTTGCTTCAAAATACCTTCCCAGGACATACTTTAGTCTGTAGATTCATCCCTGAAAGTTTCATTTTTCCTAACCTAAACCCTTTCTGAGATATCAAGAAGTCAATTAACTAGAATTTTACTGAAAGAAATATGATAGAACTAATCTGATTAGTAGGCTAAAACCATGCTGCATTACATAGGCTAGCCCAAATAAAAAATTTCAAGCTGTTATGTTTTCTTTTAGTTTTGGTATATTTCTAGGGCCATACTTGCGATAATCATGGGATGGAAAATAGAAAAAGTGACTATGAAATTTGGAAATAACATAAAAAAGGCCCAAGTAATCTAATGGTATGCTCCTACTTTTATTTCTTTAGCATGCTTTCTTCAAAGGTGGTCACCCGATACATATTTGCAAGGCATCCTAAATATACATCGAGGAAATATTTTACTTTAAGTGGAACTTCAACTAAGCTATGAACAATCTAGTCTAACGACAAACCTTTTCTATATTGTTTTCATTCACTTCTAGTGCTTTCTTACAATTTGAGAAGGAGTAGCCAGTCTTTTTCCTTAAGATTGCAAGGGGAGATTTGTTGGACCCAGCTTTGGCTGTTGTACCCAAGGATCTTACAAAAAAGTAATTCCTCATTTCATAAAAAGCAATTTTGTTTTTTGAAAATTTTGCGGCTGGATTTCGGTTTAGCCCTCTTTCAGCATAGCCACAAACCAAAAAACGGAAAATCACCAGGGCTCAAGAAAGAAAATGAAAATAATAGGTCTGCTTTTTTGCTTCTGGGAAAGGGTGCATTGAAATTTGAACCACAAACAAGTTGTATATTATATTTATATGTAAGTACTAGCTGTTGGGGTGGCGCTTCGCGCCACCCCAACACCTAGTTGGTGGGGGCGCTTCGCCCCCCCGCACACGCAAGTCGTTACGCGCCATGTTAGTTACGCGCCATTGTAGTTGTGTTCCTATGTCCCACCTGTGAATATAGATAGATATATATATATATATATATATATATATATATATATATATATATATATATATATATATATATATATATATATATATATATATATATTTTTAACTACGTAAAACTTGCGAATGTACAACATTCTTGGCTGTCCCATTGTCTGTGCATATAAATAGATTGTCAGGTTTACCGACTCTTGAACATGCAACATATAATTGTCCATGGGAAAAACAATCTGTATTCAGATCTATTCCTCATTATTCTAATGATTGCCCTTGAGCTTTGTTGATGGTGATTGCTAAGCAAACATTCCCTGTGTCCCTCGTAATTTATATATCCCCCTGTGCCCCCGGCGTCCCCGTTGTTGTTGTTTCCCTGTGTCCCGGTCGTCATTTGTGTCACGGTGTCCCAGTCTGTAATTTCTCTTTGAGTGTCTCGCTCGTCATTTATATTCCCTGTGTCGCGGTGTCCCGGTCGTCATTTTTGTCCCGGTCGTCATTTGTGTTCCGGTGTCCCGGTCTGTAATTTCTCTTTGAGTGTCCTGGTCGTCATTTATATTCCCTGTGTCCCGGTCGTCATTTGTGTCCCGGTGTTTTGTTGATGGTGATTGCTAATCGAACATTCATTGTGTCCCGGTCGCTTTCTCTTTGAGTGTCTCGGTCATCATTTATATTCCCTACTAGCTGTTGGGGTGGCGCTTCGTGCCACCCCAACACCTAATTGATGGGGGCGCTTCGCGCCCCCCACCAAGCCCCCCCGCGCACGTAAGTCGTTACGCGCCATAATATATATATATATATATATATATATATATATATATATATATATATATATATATATATATATATATATATATATATATATATATATATATATATATATATATATATATATATATATATATATATATATATATATATATATATATATATATATATATATATATATATATATATATATCTATATATATATTTATATATATAAAAATAAGTTGTCTGTGTGTGGATCTGTGGATGGATCAGGTGACGTCATGTTTGTTCGCATATGACGTCTGAATTATTTCACACTAATACAAAAGAAGAAAAAAACTAAAAAAGGTAAAAACTACAAAAAAAACTAAAAAGAAAAAAAACTAAAAAAGCTAAAAAACTAAAAAAAACTAAAAAAAGGTAAAAATCTAATAACTAAAAAAAAACTGAAAAAAATAAAAAAAGGCAAAAACTACAAAAAAAATAAAAACTAATAAAAAAACTAAAAAAGCTAAAAAACTAAAAAAACTAAAAAAAACTAAAAAAAGGTAAAAAACTAAAAAAAACTAAAAACTAAAAAAGAAAAAAACTAAAAAAAAGGAAAAAACTGAAAAATAAAAGAGAAAAAGAAAACTAAAAAAATATGAATAAATCTATATATATATAAAAATAAGTTGTCTGGGTGTGGATCTGTGGATCTGTGGATCAGGTGACGTCATGTTTGTCCGCATATGACGTCTGAATTATTTCACACTAATACAAAAGAAGAAAAAAACTAAAAAAGGTAAAAACTACAAAAAAAACTAAAAAGAAAAAAAAACTAAAAAAGCTAAAAAACTAAAAAAAAATAAAAAAAAGGTAAAAATCTAATAACTAAAAAAAAACTGAAAAAAATAAAAAAAAGGCAAAAACTACAAAAAAAATAAAAACTAATAAAAAAACTAAAAAAGCTAAAAAACTAAAAAAACTAAAAAAAAACTAAAAAAAGGTAAAAAACTAAAAAAAACTAAAAACTAAAAAAGAAAAAAACTAAAAAAAAGGAAAAAACTGAAAAATAAAAGAGAAAAAGAAAACTAAAAAAATATGAATAAATATATATAAAAATAGTTGTTTGTGGGTTATGTCTGTCTGTCTGTCTGTCGAGTGACGTCGTGTTTGTCCGCATATGACGTCTGAATTATTTCACACTAATACAAAAGAAGAAAAAAAACTAAAAAAGGTAAAAACTACAAAAAAAAACTAAAAAGAAAAAAAAACTAAAAAAGCTAAAAAACTAAAAAAAACTAAAAAAAGGTAAAAAACTAAAAACTAAAAAAAAATGAAAAAACTAAAAAAAGACAAAAACTACAAAAAAACTAAAAACTAATAAAAAAACTAAAAAAGCTAAAAAACTAAAAAAACTAAAAAAAGGTAAAAAACAAAAAAAAAACTAAAAACTAAAAAAGAAAAAACTAAAAAAAAGGAAAAAACTGAAAAATAAGAGAAAAAGAAAACTAAAAAAATATTAATAAATATAAAAAAAAATCTAAAAATCTAAATAAACTAAAAAAGAAAAAAAAAAAAAAAAGGAAAAAAATAAAGGAGAAAAACAAAACTAAAAAACGAATGTATATACAGACCGGGACACCGGGATACAAATGACGACCGGGACACAGGGAATATAAATGACGACCGGGACACAGGGACACAACTACAATGGGGACGCCGGGGGGCACAGGGGGATATAAATGACGACCGGGACACCGGGACACAAGGAATATAAATGACGCCCGGGACACTCAAAGACAAATCACAGACTGGAACACCGGGACACAAATGACGACCGGGACACAGGGAATATAAATGACGACCGGGACACAGGGACATAACTACAAAGGGGACGCCGGGGTGCACAGGGGGATATATAAATGACGATGGCGACTCAGGGAATGGTCGATTAGCAATCACCATCAACAAAGCTCAAGGGCAATCATTAGAATCATGAGGTATAGATCTGAATACGGATTGTTTTCCCATGGACCATTATATGTTGCATGTTCAAGAGTCGGTAAACCTGACAATCTATTTATATGCACAGACAATGGGACAGCAAAGAATGTTGTATATTCGCAAGTTTTACGTAGTTAAAAACATATATATATATATATATATATATATATATATATATATATATATATATATATATATATATATATATATATATATACTAGCTGTTGGGGTGGCGCTTCGCGCCACCCCAACACCTAGTTGGTGGGGCGCTTCGCGCCCCCCCAAGCCCCCCCGCGCGCGTAAGTCGTTACGCGCCATTGTAGTTGTGTCCCTGTGTCCCATCTGTGAATAGAGATAGATATAAATATATGTTTTTAACTACGTAAAACATGCGAATATACAACATTCTTCGCTGTCCCATTGTCTGTGCATATAAATAGATTGTCAGGTTTACTGACTCTTGAACATGCAACATATAATTGTCCATGGGAAAATCAATCCGTATTCAGATCTATACCTCATTATTCTAATGATGTGTCCCTGTGTCCTGGTCGTCATTTATATTCCCTGTGTCCCGGTCGTCATTTGTGTCCCGGTGTCCCAGTTTGTAATTTCTCTTTGAGGTTCCCGGTCGTCACTTATATTCCCTCTGTCTCGGTCGTCATTTGTGTCCCGGTCTGTAATTTCTCTTTGAGTGTTTTTTCTTTTTAGTTTTTTACCTTTTTTCTTTTTTCAGTTTTCTTTTTCTTCTTTATTTTTCAGCGTCACTATGAAGTACATATCGACGAACCTTTGTTTTTTTAACTTAAATCTGGTAGGCATTGATGACCTTATCCAAGTCAAAATCCCAAACCCAATAGGTTCTTCAGTCATTTTACAATTAAACATTTTTCCGTGAACAAATGTCTTAAATACCGTTAATGACGTCACCGTCAAAGCAAAAATGACGACAACTAATTTCATGACGTCAGCCGACACAGAAACATGACGTCACCTGATCCACAGACAGACAGACAGACAACTTATTTTTATATATATACTAGCTGTTGGGGTGGCGCTTCGCGCCACCCCAACACCTAGTTGGTGGGGGCGCTTCGCGCCCCCCCCCAAGCCCCCCCGCGCGCGTAAGTCGTTACGCGCCATAATAGTTTCGCGCCATTGTAGTTGTGTCCCTATGTCCCACCTGTGAATATAGATATATATATATATATATATATATATATATATATATATATATATATATATATATATATATATATGGTTTTAACTACGTAAAACTTGCGAATATACAACATTCTTTGCTGTCTCATTGCCTTTGCATATAAATAGATTGTCAGGTTTACCGACTCTTGAACATGCAACATATAATGGTCCATGGGAAAACAATCTGTATTCAGATCTATACCTCATGATTCTAATGATTGCCCTTGAGCTTTGTTGATGGTGATTGCTAATCGACCATTCCCTGTCCCGGTGTCCCGGTCGTCATTTACATCCCCCTGTTTCCCCCGGTGTCCCCGTTGTAGTTGTGTCCCTGTGTCCCGGTCGTCATTTATATTCCCTGTGTCCCGGTCGTCATTTGTATCCCGGTCTGTATATACATTCGTTTTTTAGTTTTGTTTTTCTCCTTTATTTTTTTCCTTTTTTTTTTTTTTTTAGCTTTTTTAGATTTTTAGATTTTTTAGTTTTTTTATTAGTTTTTAGTTTTTTTTTTTCTTTTTAGTTTTTTTGTCCCGGTCGTCATTTATATCCCCCTGTTTCCCCCGGTGTCCCCGTTGTAGTTGTGTCCCTGTGTCCCGGTCGTCATTTATATTCCCTGTGTCCCGGTCGTCATTTGTATCCCGGTGTACCGGTCTGTATATACATTCGTTTTTTAGTTTTGTTTTTCTCCTTTATTTTTTTCCTTTTTTTTTCTTTTTTAGTTTATTTAGATTTTTAGATTTTTTAGTTTTTTTATTAGTTTTTAGTTTTTTTTTCTTTTTAGTTTTTTTGTAGTTTTTACCTTCTTTTTAGTTTTGTTAATTTTTTTTTTACTTATGTCCTGGTCGTCATTTATACTCCCTGTGTCCCGGTGCTTTGTTGATTGCTAATCGAACATTCCTTTTGTCCTGGTCGCTTTCTCTTTGAGTGTCGTCATTTATTTTTTTCTTTTTTAGTTCTTTTAGTTTTTACCTTTTTTAGTTTTTTTTAGTTTTTTAGATGAAAATTTTTTTTAGTTTTTTCCTTTTTTTCTTTTTAGTTTTTTATTGGTTTTTACCTTTATGTTAGCTTATTTTTCAGTTTTTTCCTTTTTTTTAGTTTTTTTTTATTTTTTATTTTTTTTAGTTTTTTACCTTTTTTTAGTTTTTTTAGTTTTTTTAGTTTTTTTAGTTTTTTAGCTTTTTTACTTTTTTTATTAGTTTTTAGTTTTTTTGTAGTTTTTGCCTTTTTTTAGTTTTTTCAGTTTTTTTTTAGTTTTTTATTGGTTTTTACCTTTATTTTAGCTTATTTTTCAGTTTTTTCCTTTTTTTTAGTTTTTTTTAGTTTTTAGTTTTTTTAGTTTTTTACCTTTTTTTAGTTTTTTTAGTTTTTTTAGTTTTTTAGCTTTTTTATTTTTTTTATTTTTAGTTTTTAGTTTTTTTAGTTTTTTACCTTTTTTTAGTTTTTTTAGTTTTTTAGCTTTTTTATTTTTTTTTATTAGTTTTTAGTTTTTTTTGTAGTTTTTGCCTTTTTTTTAGTTTTTTTAGTTTTTTAGCTTTTTTATTAGTTTTTAGTTTTTTTTGTAGTTTTTGCCTTTTTTTAGTTTTTTTAGTTTTTTAGCTTTTTTATTTTTTTTATTAGTTTTTAGTTTTTTTTGTAGTTTTTGCCTTTTTTTAGTTTTTTCAGTTTTGACGTCACCTGATCCAGTTTTTTCAGGTGACGTCACCTGATCCATCCACAGACAGACAGACAGACAACTTATTTTTATATATATAGAAGATAGATAGATATATATATATATATATATATATATATACTAGCTGTTGGGGTGGCGCTTCGCGCCACCCCAACACCAAGTTGGTGGGGGCGCTTCGCGCCCCCCCCAAGCCCCCCCGCGCGCGTAAGTCGTTACGCGCCATAATAGTTACGCGCCATTGTAGTTGTGTCCCTATGTCCCACCTGTGAATATAGATATATATATATATATATGGTTTTAACTACGTAAAACTTGCGAATATACAACATTCTTTGCTGTCCCATTGTCTTTGCATATAAATAGATTGTCAGGTTATCCCCCTGTTTCCCCCGGTGTCCCCGTTGTAGTTGTGTCCCTGTGTCCCGGTCGTCATTTATATTCCCTGTGTCCCGGGTCCCGGTCATCATTTGTATCCCGGTGTCCCGGTCTGTATATACATTCGTTTTTTAGTTTTGTTTTTCTCCTTTATTTTTTTCCTTTTTTTTTCTTTTTTAGTTTATTTAGATTTTTAGATTTTTTAGTTTTTTTATTAGTTTTTAGTTTTTTTTTCTTTTTAGTTTTTTTGTAGTTTTTACCTTCTTTTTAGTTTTGTTAATTTTTTTTTTTACTTGTGTCCTGGTCGTCATTTATACTCCCTGTGTCCCGGTGCTTTGTTGATTGCTAATCGAACATTCCTTTTGTCCTGGTCGCTTTCTCTTTGAGTGTCGTCATTTATTTTTTTCTTTTTTAGTTCTTTTAGTTTTTACCTTTTTTAGTTTTTTTTTAGTTTTTAGTTTTTTTAGTTTTTTACCTTTTTTTAGTTTTTTTAGTTTTTTAGCTTTTTTATTTTTTTTATTAGTTTTTAGTTTTTTTGTAGTTTTTGCCTTTTTTTTTAGTTTTTTGTCCTGGTCGCTTTCTCTTTGAGTGTCGTCATTTATTAGTTTTTTCCTTTTTTTTTTTAGTTTTTTATTGGTTTTTACCTTTATTTTAGCTTATTTTTCAGTTTTTTCCTTTTTTTTAGTTTTTTTTTATTTTTTATTTTTTTTAGTTTTTTACCTTTTTTTAGTTTTTTTAGTTTTTTTAGTTTTTTAGCTTTTTTACTTTTTTTATTAGTTTTTAGTTTTTTTTTGTAGTTTTTGCCTTTTTTTAGTTTTTTCAGTTTTTTTTTTAGTTTTTTATTGGTTTTTACCTTTATAGTTTTTTTAGTTTTTTAGCTTTTTTATTTTTTTTATTAGTTTTTAGTTTTTTTTGTAGTTTTTGCCTTTTTTTAGTTTTTTCAGTTTTGACGTCACCTAATCCAGTTTTTTCAGGTGACGTCACCTGACACATCCATCCACACATCCATCCATCCATCCATCCACAGACAACTTATTTTTATATATATAGATATATATATATATACTAGCTGTTGGGGTGGCGCTTCGCGCCACCCCAACACCTAGTTGGTGGGGGCGCTTCGCGCCCCCCCCAAGCCCCCCCGCGCGCGTAAGTCGTTACGCGCCATAATAGTTACGCGCCATTGTAGTTGTGTCCCAATGTCCCACCTGTGAATATAGATATATATATATATATGGTTTTAACTACGTAAAACTTGCGAATATACAACATTCTTTGCTGTCCCATTGTCTTTGCATATAAATAGATTGTCAGGTTATCCCCCTGTTTCCCCCGGTGTCCCCGTTGTAGTTGTGTCCCTGTGTCCCGGTCGTCATTTATATTCCCTGTGTCCCGGGTCCCGGTCATCATTTGTATCCCGGTGTCCCGGTCTGTATATACATTCGTTTTTTAGTTTTGTTTTTCTCCTTTATTTTTTTCCTTTTTTTTTCTTTTTTAGCTTATTTAGATTTTTAGATTTTTTAGTTTTTTTTATTAGTTTTTAGTTTTTATTTCTTTTTAGTTTTTTTGTCCCGGTCGTCATTTATATCCCCCTGTTTCCCCCGGTGTCCCCGTTGTAGTTGTGTCCCTGTGTCCCGGTCGTTATTTATATTCCCTGTGTCCCGGTCGTCATTTGTATCCCGGTGTACCGGTCTGTATATACATTCGTTTTTTAGTTTTGTTTTTCTCCTTTATTTTTTTCCTTTTTTTTTCTTTTTTAGTTTATTTAGATTTTTAGATTTTTTAGTTTTTTTATTAGTTTTTAGTTTTTTTTTCTTTTTAGTTTTTTTGTAGTTTTTACCTTCTTTTTAGTTTTGTTAATTTTTTTTTTTACTTGTGTCCTGGTCGTCATTTATACTCCCTGTGTCCCGGTGCTTTGTTGATTGCTAATCGAACATTCCTTTTGTCCTGGTCGCTTTCTCTTTGAGTGTCGTCATTTATTTTTTTCTTTTTTAGTTCTTTTAGTTTTTACCTTTTTTAGTTTTTTTTTAGTTTTTAGTTTTTTTTAGTTTTTTACCTTTTTTTAGTTTTTTTAGTTTTTTAGCTTTTTTATTTTTTTATTAGTTTTTAGTTTTTTTGTAGTTTTTGCCTTTTTTTTAGTTTTTTGTCCTGGTCGCTTTCTCTTTGAGTGTCGTCATTTATTAGTTTTTTCCTTTTTTTTTTTAGTTTTTTATTGGTTTTTACCTTTATTTTAGCTTATTTTTCAGTTTTTTCCTTTTTTTTGGTTTTTTTTTATTTTTTATTTTTTTTAGTTTTTTACCTTTTTTTAGTTTTTTTAGTTTTTTTAGTTTTTTAGCTTTTTTACTTTTTTTATTAGTTTTTAGTTTTTTTTTTGTAGTTTTTGCCTTTTTTTAGTTTTTTCAGTTTTTTTTTTAGTTTTTTATTGGTTTTTACCTTTATAGTTTTTTTAGTTTTTTAGCTTTTTTATTTTTTTTATTAGTTTTTAGTTTTTTTTGTAGTTTTTGCCTTTTTTTAGTTTTTTCAGTTTTGACGTCACCTAATCCAGTTTTTTCAGGTGACGTCACCTGACACATCCATCCACACATCCATCCATCCATCCATCCACAGACAACTTATTTTTATATATATAGATATATCTATCTATATTCACAGGTGGGACA